>NC_052360.1:23584684-23616535 GCF_009727055.1 Benincasa hispida
ATTTACTCTATTTTATTTTTCTCCTTTTGTAGTGTCATACCTGATAATCCTTTTATAATAACTTCTAACAAGTCACTGACCTAGCATTAGAACATAACTGGTGCATTTAAGCTAAACAAATATTTTAATGCACAACTATCATAAAACTTGTAATTGATAAGACGTACCTGATGATGACGAGGAATCCATTTATGGGCCACAGGGACAATCTAGACTTACATAGTAAGTCAGTCTACAGAACCCAAACCATGGGCTCTGATACCAACTGTAACGACCCAACCCCTTAGGACTTAAGTTAGGCCGTTACTAAATACATGCATGCATGGAACTCAAAACGACACTCGGTTATGGTGAAATAAATGCTAATTAAATAAAGTAAGTTCAAAAGACTTTCATTAAATTCAAATACTAAATCAATAGTAGGGTACCCATAAATCATAAAGGATAATAAATAAGTCTGAAAAATGATTCTTAAAAATAAGTTTTAAATATCAAAACTAAAAATTAAGAGAAACATGAAAAGAACTCTAAATCTCATGATGTGATAACATAAAAACTAGTCCTAGTGGCTCGATCACAAATTCCGCTTGTCTATCGCCGGTGCATCTCTACTCTTACCTGAAACAACAACATTAGAAAGAATGAGTATAAAATACTCAGTAAGTAACTCCACTACTGGGGTCAGGCTGGGCATCTATGTCCTCTAGATACCCACCTCTGGTGAAATATATAAACTGTTCTAGTCCTCATGGGACACATATGCACATGGAACAAGAAGGAGACTGAGTCCTATCCTACTGTAGTTAAGTATGCCCACTACCTCTGGTGAATCTTGAAGGAGACACAAACGGGTGAATCCCGAAGGAAACACAAACTGGTGAATCTCGAATGAGACACAAACTGGTGAATCTCGAAGGAGACACAAACTGGTGAATCTCGAAGGAAACACAAACTGGTGAATCCCGAAGGAAACACAAACTGGTGAATCCCAAAGGAAACACAAACTGGTGAATCCCGAAGGAAACATAAACTGGTGAATCTTGAAGGAAACACAAAATCTAATGGGCATCTAACTAATCAGTAAAGACATTTAATATTTCTTAACATCATAATCATCACTATACGAATCTATGACATACACATAAACCTCAACATCATGGCTCTACAACATACACATATACCTCAACATCATGGTTCTACAACATACATGTATACCTCAACATCATCAGATCAAATACAACCATGGAAGCACATACCATCTCATACTAGCATTCAAGTGTTTATGTGCATAAATAAATAATTCGGATCTCGTAACAGAACATACTTTAATCATGTTATACTATCAATCTTTCATGCTGTCATTCTGCCATAGCCTTCATTTAACATGCTAGCATACATCTAATGCCTGGCCTATGAGCAGTTTAAGTAGTAAGATTACTTACCTTGATATTAGGTCGAACCAAAAAGCAATTGAATCTTTGTGAAATTCTTGAATCCTTAATGAAGCCTAAACATAAAAAAAACTTTAAAATTAATAGTTAAGGCCAAATTCCAAACACCCAAATATTACAAAATATTTCCAGATAACCTTACCTAAGGTGTGGTCCAATTTGAATTCACCTTCCAAACCTCCAATTTTAAGCCCAAATAATTAGCAAACCAAACTCTTCTTCATCTTGAATGAAATTCTTGAATCAACCCCCTAATCATAACTTGAAATTAGGCTTACATGATTAAATTTTGAATCAAATACATACTTCACTACCAATGTCTCAAATAAATTATCCATATGTAGCCTCATCAAAAATCACTTCCAAATGACGTTACCAAAATTTCTCAACAACCAAAATTAATCCGCAAGAGGGTAATAAAAGCATAAAACTTACCAAAACTTGCTAAAACAAACTCCAACTTCACTGAACAACACCTCAATCCTTCACAAACTTGAATCCAAAGTTGAAACACAATGGGTATAAACCAATTGATGCCAAAAGTAAATGAGTATTCAAGAATCAACCGAAAACAAACCCAAACGGCAGAAATCTTACTCAAATCGATAAATCCAGTGATGACAAAAGCGAACGACGCTTGAGCAGTGGTGGACGGAGATCATGAAGAAGAAATTGACGCGGCAGCTTTGGGCAGCGTCAGACGGGCTCACGACGTGAGGAGGAAAAAGGGGTGGGGTTTGACATTTTATAAAAGAAGCAATAATAATAATAATAATAATAATAAAAAAACCAAAAAGGAAATAAATATAATTACATTTAATTCCTTTCCATTTTATACTATTAAATTCCTTTCCGTTTCAAAAGAAAATTAATTCCTGTCATTAATTTCCAATTTGAATAATTTCACACCAACAATTAAATTCCCGCACTTACACTTGAAGTCCAAAATTCCAAAAAATGTCCTCCAACTAATAATAATTACTGAATTTCCAAATAATAAAGTTACTGAAATTACATTATTACTAAAAAATGTGCGGGATGTTACATTCTTCCCTCCTTAAAGAACTTTTGTCCTCGAAAGTTCATTCTTGAAAAAAAAAAAAAAAAACTCCGGGGGTGTTACACGATATAACCATGATTAGTAAGTTAACCCTTCACAGGTTGTTCGTAATAACGACTGGGTCAAATATTTGTTTTATCCCTGAGATTACCTCTTGTTCCTTAAGTCCCACTGATTGATTTGTGATCCAACCAACAAACCGAGTCCTTCTCGGGCCAATGAGAGGGTGAGACCCCTTGTTCAAGACCTAAAATCAGCACTTAAGGGAACAACCTCTCTACTATCCCTAAAAGCGGGTAGGAGTGAATTTCTTCTTGCACCCTATTTCCCCAGCTATCTATTCGCTCTTACCCCTGAAATGGGAGTTTATTGAGTTGACACTGTTGAGTCAACCCTCGCCTATGCAAATCTAAGGATAACCCCGAATAAACAGGAGTTCATGGTTAGCTCAGGATTAAGGTCAAGTTACCTAGGTCATCGCTTTGAAATAGTTAGTGTTAAACAGTAAACAACGTTATAAAGTAAGAGTGACTGATTTCGTGGTCCGATCTTGTACAAACCCATTTGCACAGGATGCCCCCACTCCTCAAGTCATAACATGTACAAATTAGGATCACTTCATTTGTAGCACTTTACAACTCTTTGTAACAACTACAGAGTAGGCCGCATCCAATAGTGTTACCTGTATAAGGCACCCAACCTTATTCATATACTATAGATCATGTTGACTATTTACTCGAACCTGATGCACTTTTATGTCTCCATATAAAGTTCAAGTACTCATGTAATAGTCAAGGGTCTTTTAGGTTTATTGGATTTCTAATAAGTAATACATATATTCAACAACAACTTATTAAATTTTCAGAATAAGATTTGTTGTTTACAAGCCACGAGTTTTAGGACATAAAACCCAACAGAAGCTTGTTACATGCATTGGATATATGTTATAAATAGTTATAATATATAGTATGCATGTTTAGGGTTTCTAATGTTTAATATAAGTGTTATATTAAATTATGAATATCTTTGTTGAATGTTATGGATGCAAAGCATGTCTTTTATTTTATAAACACCAAAGCTTATTAACCGTTATAGTAAAGTGGTAAGTGTTCCCGCCTGTCACTCGGGTGACCCGAGTTCGATCCCCGACAACTGAACATAAATTATCATTTCAGAAAAGTCTCATAGAAAAGAGTAGGGACTTTGAGATATTTTCTTCACTATTGTCTAGGAAATATGAGATATTTTATTTGCATTAACCACAAACCAATAAAGTAAGAAACCTTATCCTGGTGACACTACGGATACAACCCGCTTTGTAGACTTTACGAGTGTTGTAAAGTGCTACAAATAGTCTGGTCCTAATCATTCATGTGGGGTATCCTTTACAAAGAAGTTTGTATAAAACTGGACCACGAAATGTTTAGTCTTGTTATATAATGTGGTTGTCTGGTTCATGACAAAGACTTTCATTTCACTAGGATGACTATAGGTAACATGACCGACAGTTAACGGATGGTGGATATCGTGATTAAAGAATTTAATCAATGATTCACATACCGTTGGAGCTTCAAGCTACAGGTCCATAAAGTCAATCAGTTTTTGGGTTAGTTCGAAGTGTTCAAATTAACGAGAGAGAATTGGATTATATGTGATAGAATTGATTTGATGTATTAGATACATTAATTGGAGAAATTAATATAAATATGATTTATATTAAATAAATGAGAAAAGAACTATGGTTTATATATCACATATGATGTGATACTAAACTATAGGTTATAAAGTGAATGACAAGCGAGTTTACTAGACGACAGCTTCTCGTGTACTAAATGATCGAGTACCCAGTCTATACGATAAACTTAAGCCTTTCTCCCATTTATTCAATCGTTTACCTTGGTCGTATAATTCCTCCTTCCCTCTACCAAATTCACACAGAGCCCGCACCTCCTGGATTCTCACACTAAGAATACCAGGGCAACCGAGTGGTAGTGTCGAGTGTTGCTGTTTGTGGGTCAAGGATCGAGTCTTACTCGATTGGGTTTGAGGATCAAATAGTTTGTGGAATTGCACTGGTTGTTCGTAGCATTCATGCTTGTGATCGAGTTTGCTGGGATGCATAATTGGTGCAGATCGAGGGAATACTTGAAGAAGAGTTCTTCAAAGGTATGTTACTTGATTCCCTTAGTTTTAACTGAAAAACATGCTGAAATTTACTCGATGATGCATAATTGTGGTTGTATGTTTGTAAATGCTTTATTCTTTCACAATTGGGTTGAAACGATCTTGCTTCTACTTAATGGTTCTCTTGAATAAAAGTTCCTTCAAGGCACACCTTCTAACTACCTGATCAACACAAAATTTCCAAAGAATAGGCTCCTCCCAGACATAATACTTTGACTCACTTTTTATTTTATCTTGTTTATGCTTGTTCATTCCATAAGGGAACTCACTAGTGGTCAAGTAATTCACGATGTCTGCATACTAGGGAGTCATAGAAATACCGTTTGCCTGCATCAGTGCATGGTCAGGGAAGTCTCCATTAGAATTGAGATAACCTCTATCAACTATAATCTTGCTCAGTTGATCGGCGACAACATTCTCACATCCTTTCATGTCTTGATATCTAAGGTTAGACTCCTAGAGGAGAAGAACCCACATCAGTAATTTGGGCTTGGAATCCTTCTTAGACATCAAATAATGCAGAGTTGCATGATCAGAAAAAAAAAAACTACTTCCGATCCAACAATATAAGAGTGAAATTTCTCTAGAGCAAAAATGAAAGCTAAAAACTCTGTTTCTGTTGTGGTGTAGTTGCACTGAGCCGGGTTGAGGGTCTTTAAAGCGTAGTAGGTCATGTGATGTTTCTTATTAAACTTCTACCCCAAAACCGCTCCTACAACATGGTCGCTTGCGTCGTACATGATCTCGAAAGGAAGATCCCAACAAGGAGCCTGAATAACCGGAGTACAACTTTTCCTGCATTCATCATTAAAATCAAAGGCCAAATCCTTGTAAAGAAGAAAGGTCATAGGCTGAGCAATCTTGCTAAAATCTCTGATAAACCTGTGATAGAAACCTGCATGCCCAAGAAGCGAACAAACCTTCCTCACATTTGTGGGGTAAGGGAGCTTAGCAATAAAATCAATCTTAGCAGGATCTACCTCTATGCCATGCTTAGAAATAATATCTCCAAATACAATGCCATGTGAGGCCTAAAATGACACTTTCGAAATTAAGCACAAGGTTAGACTCAATACATCTCTCTAGCACCCTAGATAAATTAGACAAGCAATCATCGAATGAGTCTCCATATATAGTAAAACCATCCATAAATACCTCCATGAAATTCTCAATAAACTTAGAAAATATGCTTATCATGCAATGTTGGAAGGTGTTTGGAGCATTACATAGTCCAAATGGCATCCTTCCGAAAGTAAAGGTGCCATAGGGACATGTACATGTCATCTTTTGTTGGTCTTCCTGGTTAATCGAGATCTGATAGAACCATGAAAAAACATCAAGAAAACAAAAGAAAGGCTTTCTAGCTAACCTTTCAAGCATCTGATCGATAAAGGGAATGGGGAAGTGGTCCTTTCTAGTAACAACATTTAATCTCCTAAAGTCAATACACATATTCCACCAATTCTGAACTCTAATAGGAATTAAAGTACCCTCCTCATTTTTTACCACAGTAACACTAGTTTTCTTAGGCACTACATGTATGGGACTAAGTCATTCACTATCAACAATAGGATAGATAATACTTGCGTCTAGAAGTTTGAAGACCTTTTTCATCACTACCTTTTTCAGGATAGGATTCAAACGTCACTGGGTTGTCGATAAGGCTTAGTTCCATCTTTTAGAGAAATTCTATGCATGCACACAGCAGGGCTAATGCCTTTTATGTCGGCCAACGTCCATCCAATGGCCAACTTGTATTTCTGCAAAACTTCTACCAATTGTTTCTCTTGCTCATTAGTCAGGTTCTTTGTAATGATTACAAGCAAAGTCTCAGCTTCTCCCAAATAGGCGTACTTTAGATGGCCTGGAAGCTCCTTCAACTTCACTTTAAGTGCTTGCACAACAGATGGCCTGGAAGCATACTTACTGGTTCTGTCATGGACAAAATGGAAAGCTCTTCAAGTGAAATCAATTCGCTTGAATCATCTTCATCATTATCATAGACATTCCATACTACCTCCTACCCAAGATAGTCAAACACATCAATCTAGCACAAAAACTATACATGCCCAATGGTGGAAGATTTCATAGCATCGAAAATATTAAACTTAGCTATCTCACTGTCGAACTCAACAAATAAAGTACCCTCATCCACATCAATCTTAATCTTAGCAGTCTTCATAAAAGGCCGACCAAGCAAGATTAATGCAGATGAATTAGAGGTGGGCTCTTCCATCTTAAGAATATAAAAATCAACAGGGAAAAGAAAATCATTAACCTCAACAAGGACATCCTCTATGACTCTTAAAGGACAAATAAAAGACCTATCAGCTAATTGAATCGCAACTCCAGTTTTAGCCGGGTCATTTAATTTCAATTCTTGGTATATTGAATATGGCATAACATTTATGGATGCACCAAGATCTAGCATGGCCCTATCAATTTTTTTTTTTGCCAATAACACAAGGGAGAGAAAACATACCTGAATCCTTTTGTTTTTCAAGCAATTTTTTCTAAAGGATGCAGACACAGACTGTCTTACCACCATTCTCTCCATTTCTTTTGCTTGCCTCTTCCTCGTGCAAAGCTCCTTAAGGAACTTGGCGTACCTTGGAATTTACTTAACAACATCGAGGAGAGGAATATTGATTTCCACCCTTCTGAACATCTCCAAAAGACCCTTATCCTTGTCTACCATAGGCTCTTTTAGCCTTGCAAGCTTGGAAGGAAAAGGTGTTTTAGGCATATAAACATCTAAAAGAGGAAAAAAGTGAGAGGATACTCCCTTTTTCTTTTCTGGTGGTGTGACTGTAGAATTTGAAGAAGTGGTTCCTGGTTCTTCCAACTTTGGCTCTTTTGTTGACTTAGCAAGTGGCTCAAACTCCTTGCCACTCCTCAGCGTTATTGCATTTACATTTTCCCTAGGATTCGATTCTGGCTGAGATGGGAGTTTTTCATACTGTCTCTCAAATTTACTCATCAAAATGGCTAGCTGAGAGACTTGAATCCCTAAAGCATCAATGACATTCTTTATATCTTGCTGAAATTTAAAAGAGTGGTCAACAATACTTTTGATAATATATTCCAAGGACATACCTGAGCTAGACGAAGTTCCATGGGTAGGCTGAGATGACTTAGATTGACCCTGAACAATGAAAAGACTTAGATTAAGGCTCAAATCTAATGCTTTTACCAGAACATGACAATGTTAACAATAGAAATATCGTCTTGGAACCATGATTTTGCAATCCCATATCCCAATAATTTCTACCCTTCAAGTGAAGCTCAAATCATAAAATGGTATAGAAAGGTGAAAATACAAAAAAGGCCCCACCTTTTCGCCTTCATAGTTAGACCAAGGCTGACACCAGAAACCTCCATTAGAGGGGAGGTCATAAACCAGTATAAAGTTGCTACTTTTTGTCCTCTATCCATAGGGAGAAGAAATGTGGTGACCCTGTAGCAGTGATGAACACATTTTTTTTTTTTTTTAATACTTGCAGCCACTAGGGTGATTCATTTACAAGAAGATCAATTTTTTGGAGAGAAAGAATTCTAAGATTCAAACGAGAGGGTAAACATTTGGAAAATTTTTACAGATAGAAAAAAATGTCAAACTATTTACAAAAACAGAAAAAAAAACACTGGTAGACACCAATAGATTTCTATCAGCGTCTATCACATAGTAACAATGATAGAATTCTATCAGTTTCTATCTATAGACACTGATAAATTTCTATCAGCCTCTATCAACTTCTATCCAAGAAGATTAAATTTTGATATTTTGTGTAAATAGTTTCTCTTATTTTTCTATTTTTGAAAATCCCTAAATATTTTCCTTAAAACTCTAATTGATTGGGGCATTCATACATTGAAAATCATGAAAGTTCATATGTTGGTTTAAATATCGGGTTGATAGAGAAGGAGAGGAGGAAGAAATGGAGATAAGAGAGAGAATTGTCGATCTTCATATGAAAAGTTCGCCCCATATCTATGTGTGAGTTTTCCATAAATAAATATTAGTTTAATAAAAGAGGTTAACTGCAACCATTAAAGCATAAAGGTGATAATTGCTCAAATTGAAACTTCATCGATGTGATTGCAACCAACCTCATAATTTAAGGGTGGTTTATGCAATTTTCTCTTGAAAATATAGATATTAATAATCTATACACAAATTTTAAAAATATTTGACAAAATATAATATACTTTTTAAAGATTATTTTGGTGTTTGTTGATAAAATATATATTTAACAACTTCAATATAAAAATAGATATTACTTTCAAATGTTAATTAATTGCATTCAATAGAGGGTAACATATCTTTCAAATTTTTTTTTTTTTTTTTAAAAAACTCATTTGATAAAGAGTAACATATCTTTCGAGGTTCTTAATGTTCTTTGATAAATATAATATATTTTTCAAAAGTTTTTAATTCAAAGATCTTTTAAATTCCTTTAATAAAGAATATTATATTTTTCAATGGTGTTCGATGTTCTTTGATAAATATAATATATTTTTTTAAAAGGTTTTCAATAACATTCGATAAATAGTAGATAATTTTCAAAAATTTTTGAAATTCCTTTAATAAAGAATATTATATTTTTCAATGGTGTTCGTTGGGATTGGTGTCCTAATTCTCCCGGAGGCTCGTTGTTTTGTAAAGATACACATTGTTTAATGAATAAAATAAGTGTTATTTAATTCTGGCATTTACTCATAACCAATAAACAAAGCTCCTTGGTTATCTTATGTGAACTTAAGCATGTACATGTGATACACAAGTGGATCGTGCCTTAAGTGATAACCTAAATACGTTTGTAGTATAAGGATTAAGGTGGGATATCTGATCCTAGTGACACTACGGATATGGCCTGCTTTGTAGAGGTGTGCAAATGTTATAAACTGCTATAGATGACATTACGGATATGACCCACTTTGTAGAGGGATACCTGATCTATAGTATAAGGATTAAGGTGGGATACCTGATCCTGGTGATACTACGGATACGATCCGCTTTGTAGAGGTTTGCAAGTGTTGTAAACTACTACAGATGGTAGATCATGACCATTTATGTGGAGACGTGCGAGCGGGAGTGTCCTATACAAAGAGTTTGTATAAGACTTGGACCACGAGATGACTAGACTCTGTATATAACGCCATTGATACTAAAGACTTTTATCTCATCTAAACGACCATAGGTGACACAACCTCAATCCTGAGTGTTTTGGGAACTTCTTTCTTTGAGGGCGGTCTTTTGATTAGTATGGGTGAGAGTGGCCAAATTGCCAACTCAACATGCCTACCTTTTTGGGGACTTATCTGTTCTGGGAGCTGGGAACTCAATCCACAAGATGGAATTCACTTCTTTCCCGAAGCAGGGATAAGTAGAGAGATTGCTCCCTTAAGAGCTGATTTCGAGGCTTGAACATAGTGGCCACAACTTCTCTTTGGAAGAGAAGACTCAGACATAATAGTACTATGACTTATGACATAGTAGGACTATGACTTATGCTCATTAGAAGGATCAGTGGTACTTAAGGAGATAGATGTAACTATAGGGGCATAACGGTCATTGGCTCAGTTGTACTTACGAGCGATCTGTGAAGGGTTGTTGCACTGCTGATTAGTTAAAATGGACACATAATATATCTGTGATAAGGAGAGTTCAGCTGTCGATCTTTAGTGGAGTGCCTGGCAGTTAACGGATGTTGGATCCTGTGACTAAAGAGTTTAGTTAGTTATTCACGTACCGATGGAGCTTCAAGCTATAGGTCCATAAGGTCCCATTGGTAGCTCAATGGGTTTAGTTGAGGATCAATTATTGGTGTTGAATTGAAATGTTTAAATTGACAAGAAGTATTTTGATTATATATGATATAATCGGTATGATGTATGAGATACATCTAGTGGAGGATTGATGTAAATGAAATTTACATTAAGAACCATGGAATAAAAAAAGAACTACGGTTTATATGTTTCATGAGATGAAATATTAAAACTATAGGTTATAAATATAGTATGATAAGTTGGTTATCATTTATATTTATAAATATAGGTTATAAATATAGTATGAACGGAGAGAGTGTTTATAGTAAGTGGATGAAGGGTGTGTGTCAACATGTCCTATGGCCTCTGTCTTTGGTTCACACCATGAGATCATTTTGTACACCCTTGTGTCGCCTTTGGAGCGTCCCCCTTCAGATGGGTTTTGTGCAGTTGGTCAATATCAAGGTGAACTCTAGAAATGGATAGGGTCGCTTTAGTTTTTGCTCCAATCGGATTTTTTCCCTTCGGATTGGCCTTTTGGAACGGACCTCTAGAGTTAGTTGTTACCAGAGCACTTATGGGAGATTGTTAAGTAAGATAATGATCTCTTGGCCAAATCAATGAAGGCTAGTCGTTATAGGAGCAAGAATTGTTCTGGTATTAATGACTGGTTGAGAACTTCTCAATTCAGAGGAGGGATAACCGACCTCCTTTAGGCGGCTTCTGTCCTAAACCTTTGAAGCGTCATTGCGAAACTAGATGTCACAGGGGGTTCATGTTAGTTTTGTTAAAACCTTATTGGATGTTGTTTTGTTTTACAACGGGTATTTTCTTAAAACCTAACGTAGGTCAATGTGTTTTTCTTTTCAGCAACTCATTAGTATTTTCGTTTAAAACTTTTAAAATGACCGATTACTTACAGTGGAAAGAATTGTGTGAAACGAATTTTGTAGCAAACGACCTCGATCCCACTACTCTCCAAAAGAAGAGACAAGACAGTAAATATGATTTATTGGTCTTGGAGACGTGTCTAGTAGAGAATGATGATTCTGTTTGGATTCTCGATTCAGGTGCTACCAATCATGTTTGTTCCTCTTACCAAGGATTCAGTTCCTGGAAAACGTTGCCACAGGGAGAGATGACTGTTCGAGTCGGTACTGGTGAGGTTGTTTCAGCTGTTGCTGTAGGCAGCCTGAAGTTATTTGTTGACAAGAAACCTTATCGGTTACTGGATAATGTTTTTGTAGTTCATCATATTAAGAGGAACTTAGTCTTGGTTTCTTGTCTCACTGAACAAGGCTATACCGTCTTTTTTTTCTGAGAATAAAGTGTTTATTTTCAAGAATGGCATGGAGATTGGTCATAGTTCAATAGAAAATAACTTATATGTACTAACGCCGTTAGTCATAAAAGCCTTGTCTAACACTGAAAGGTTCAGTACAGCAACAATAGCTAGAATGCCAAAGGTTTCTCCTAAGGAAAATGTCCATCTTTGGCATCTTAGGTTAGGTCACATCAACCTCAATAGGATTGAGGAGTTGGTGAAAAGTGGACTTCTAAAGAGTTTAGAAGAAAACTCCTTGCCAATATGTGAATCATGTCTCGAAGGCAAGATGACCAAACGACCTTTTACTGGAAAAGGTTACAGAGCCAAGGAAGCTTTGGAGCTTGTACATTTAGACCTCTATGGTCTGATGAATATTAAAGCTTGAGGTGTGTATGAATATTTCATCTCTTTCATAGATGATTATTCAAGGTTCGGGTATCTCTTCCTAATGCAACATAAGTCTGAAGTCCTTGACATGTTCAAGGAGTATAAGGCTGAAGTTGAAAACTTGTTAGGAAAGAAGATGGAAAAAAAACTACGATCTGATCATGGTGAAGAGTATATGGACCTCCAATTCCAAAACTATATGATAGAACATGGGATTGAATCCAAACTCTCGGCCCCTGGTACACCTCAGCAGAATGAAGTATCAGAAAGGAGAAACAAAACCTTGTTGGACATGGTTCGGTCTTTGATGAGTTATGCTCATCTTTAAGACTCGTTTTGGGGTTATGTAGTGAAAACTGCAGGTTATATCCTGAACAACGTTCCCTCAAAAAGTGTTTTTGAAACACCTTTTGAGTTATGGAGAGGCCATAAAGTTAGTTTACGCCACTTCAGGATTTGGGGCTATCCGGCACATGTGTGATAACTTGTAGAAATACAAGTTATTTATGCCACCTTATATAGATATTGCGGCCAAAAGTTAGTAATTATGCGCCAATTGTATGAAAATTAACCTAGTATGACAATAATTATAAATGTTTGCAATTACACCCACTAACGACAAAAAGATGGAGGACAAGCCAAACTTTACTCTGTTTTGCAGGAGACCAAGTCACCGCTTGCACTCAAGGCTCATAAGAAACTAATCAATGCATCTTTGTCACATTGTGCCCATCGATTAACCATGAAGAGACGACTACCGAAGTAACGGCGCAATGCGACAGTCGATCCAGAGCTACGGTTTGACCGCATGCGATAATAAAAACAAACACCACATGCGAACCCATGATCGAAAGATGCAAATGAGCAACGCGAGAGCGGGGGATTGAGACACGTGTACAACTAACGGTTGTGTAGAATTGATGGTCTGCTTGCATAACAGAAGGAATAATATCCCTCCATCTACAGAATTACCATAACCATCATGTGGGGACTACAAGGCCGGAGTCAAAGGATATTATCCTATAAACAGCCCTGTGATTTTAGAGAAAAGTATGCTATTGGATATTGGGTTAAATGTTGTAAGATTTTAGAGAGAAAAGGCTGAGCTGAGTGTTGAAGAGAAGAAATCTGGGAAAGAATGAGATAAGGTCGAGAGGTAAATCTCATATTCAACCTGTTATATACCCGATCGAAGCTCTGTGCAGAAACCCTTGCTACCGGTGGAGCAAGCCTGAGAGGGAAGCTCTTCTTGCCATCAAAACCATATGATTCGGCAAGCAAATCTCCATCGAATCTGTGCCAAGACATTGGCACCGGATTGTATCTATTCTATCTCTCTTTCATTGTATTCCATATTTTCTTTATCTCTTCATTCACATATCATGTATCAAACACTTAGTAGAAATATGAAATGTTTCGATAGATTTCGTTTACCATTTTCTGTCTATTTCCATTCACCCTTTAGTCACTTTCTTCATGATGTTTTCTTAATCCCTTGATGAGCAATATGAATCACCAAGAACTTAATATGTATTAAAGTTATAAAATATATTTAGCTAAAGCATGCTAGACGACATCTTCACCTGTGAGAGCAGAAGTGAAGAGTCATTCTGATCTATCGAGAGAAGGTCAGAAGAGTGCGTTAACTAAAGTGAGTAGTACTTTCAGACATGGAAGCAAGCTTGCATTCATTACGTTAGACTCTGTTTCACCACAGACATGTGGGAAACTCGACCGATCACTGAGAGGTGTACGCTAAGAGAAGAGCGGAACAATATTTATACTTTCAATTCAATTAAGAACTTGCATTGTTTGTAATACTTATCTTTCTCTTTCTAATCTGTTCACAAGACCTGTCATCGCATCTCACGTCTTTGCACAATCTTCACAGCCAGCCTTAATCCTAGTATATTGCACATAAAGCCTGTATCTTGTAACATCTAGCTTAGGTTATTGTATTTTTATGTCTTATCACATCTTTACTGCTTTCCTTTATTTTACTGCAATTTACATACTTGCACACATTTTAGAAAGAATTAAAAACCTGGTCGCATATACCATGAACATATCGCAATAACCGGCACCACTTCCCCGTGTTCAACCTTGGATCACACCGAGAAACTTGCGGTGGAATTACACTTGGTTCCATTGTAAAGAAACTTGTGATAACGCAGGGCATACTACCTGAGCCATCCCTAATTAACACATAAATAGTAGTAGTATCGCATCATTGTGAGCATTTAATATCATACATACCGAATGCGTTAAAAGTTTATGGCATCGTTGCCGAGGAACTGATCAACGGTTTATTCTTTGAGTGGTTTTTGGTATTTTGTAGGACAGATCTCATTATACTGGTTGTTTAATGTGGAGAGCGGTCTGATGGTTTATGAGTTCTGGTGCTGAACCGGAATTTGTAGCTGACCCTGAGATCGAGCGAACCTTCCGCACGAGGATACACCATAATAAGAATCGGCGAAAAAAGGCGGCCAGCATGTCAAATAATAACGATAATGCGGTGCCAGATGTGAATCAAAGGGTTGTTCGACCAGCCTAGGATCCCGTATTCTTGGCAAACCGATCGCAATATCCCAATGCGAAACTATGCGGCACCTAACCTATATGATTTTTCGCCTAGAATCTCATGGCCAACTGTTGAGGAGAATGCCCGCTTTAAAATCAAGCCGGTCATGTTACAAATGATCCAGAACGCAGGGCAGTTTGTGGGTCTACAAGGTGAAGACCCGCATGCCCACCTGACCAGCTTTGTTGAGATGTGTGGCAATTTCTCCCTACCTAGCGTGACTCTAGAGAATATTAGGTTGTATCTGTTCCCTTACACCTTGAGGGATGAGGCTAAGAAGTGGGCTTATTCACTAGAGCCCAACGAAATCACGTCATGGGGGCAATTGGTTGAGCGGTTTATGAAGAAGTTCTTACCATCGGCTGTCAATGCAAGAAGATGGAAGGATATGCTGAACTTTGAACAAAAAGAGAATGAGACCCTGAGCACGACCTGGGTGCGCTTATTCACTAGAGCCCAACGAAATCACGTCATGGGGGCAATTGGTTGAGCGGTTTATGAAGAAGTTCTTCCCACCGGCTGTCAATGCAAGAAGATGGAAGGATATGCTGAACTTTGAACAAAAAGAGAATGAGACCCTGAGCACGACCTGGGTGCGATTAGAAGGTTGGTGAAAAACTGCCTGCATATCGGGATTCCCGATTGTATATTGATGGAAAGGTTCTATAATAGCCTGAACAAAGCAATGCAAGCTGTTGCTGATGCCTCCGCGGTAGAAGGTTTTATGGACAAGACATACACGGAGGCCAAAGTCATCCTTGATCGCATCTCGAGGAATATGGATGACTGGATAGATGACGGATATGGAGGCCGAAGTGCCGATCGAAGAAAAGCTGAAATAGCCATTGTCTCAACGGAGACAATGACTGCATTGGCCGCCCAGATGGCCACGGTAACCTCAATCCTCCAATCAATGGCCATTAATCAAGGAGCCATTGCTCCACAATCAGTGCCACCCGCTGCGCCGGCTCAAGTGGCCACAATTGGCTGTGTTAGCTGTGGAGGAGCTCACGGAGCTGAAGGATGCCCATTGAATCTGTAGCAAGTGTGCGCTATCCAGAACAACCCATTCAGATACACCTACAATTCAGGGTGGAGGAGCCATCCTAACTTTGGTTGGGGCGGCAATCCCAACCTAGGGGGGCCAATGAACCATCAAAGAGGTAGTTGGGGGAATCCTCCGTTTCACCATAATCAAAGGCAATCAAGACCATAGAACCAGCAACCTTCATCATCATCTAATGCCTCGGAAGGATCGTTAGAGGCGCTGCTAAAACAATACATGGACAAGAACGATGCAGTAATGCAAGCACAAGCATCCTCTATATGAAATATAGAGATCCAAGTGGGCCAGCTGGCCTTTGAGCTGAGAAGCTTGGAACACCCAACAATTCTGAAGCCTGGGATCAATAGGGAAAGAGCAATGTCCGTGAAGACATTGAGCAGGCAAGCCTGACCGCCTACGGAGATGTGGATTACGAGCATCAAAGACAATGCAAATTTTTGGTCCATATCTCGATACTACATTTATTCTGCTTTACTAAATCCCTTCTTTGATTTCTGAACCAAGTTTTAATGATTCATTTAATGCAAATTTTGACTCTTCGAATTTCATTCTTCAGTTACTTCTGTGCATTTAATTCCTTCCTGCCTTTAATTCTTTGAGTTTTCTGTAGTCAGCGTATGAGCTTTAATTTGTGAATGATTGAGTCATAAAGAAAAATAAATAATAATAATAATAAAATAAAATACCTGTGTAAAACATAAGTTACGAAAATAAAACATTGAACAACAAGAAAGCAAGATGACCATGGGCGCATCCCAAACCTACTAGGAATGCATTGCGATCACCTAACTGAACTATATTGAGTTGAGGGGTGGACGAAAGGACACTTTTTATGAAAATTTTATAAATTCGGGAGGTGGAACGACGCGTCTGTTGAGATGCTCAAGGTTAGTCGCCGCACAAATCGCATTGGGCCCCACCACGACCCAACCTATAAATACCTCCTTCTCCATCTTTGGAAATTTTTACCAGCAAATCAGAACCCTAAACATTTTGCTTTCAGAACCCTTTCTTCTCCCAAAAGCTTGAAGTTTACCAGACCTTCCAACCCGTTTCAATGGCCGACCAAACACTAAACCAACCTGCTTCACCTTCCATCCATGACTAAATAGCCATGCGAGAGGCAGCATTCCTGGCTGTCAGTCGCAGGCTTGCCGCACAAGCCTGTTCTGTCCCTAGACCCACTGGAAGAACCTAGAGAAATCCCTTGGCCATTAGGCCTCCTGCGTTCAAAAGAGGAGGAAGCACTGAAAGCTTGCCAACACGAACACCGCCCGTCTCCACTGAAAGTGAACGGAAGAAGCGAGACGACATGGAGGTGTTTGACAATATCCTAAGCACCTTTGAGCAAGGAGGAGGATTGCCCGAGGCTGAGGTTGTAAACCAGCCACTGCCTACGGAGGAGGAGACAGTGGTTGTGGCGAAGGAAGCGATAAAGAATGGAGTAGTGGTGGTGGAAGATGTGGTTGCTGAAGAAAAAGATAAAGGGAATGATGTTCTGGTCTCGGAGACTCCGGAGGCCACCATCATCACAAAAATTTTTAATGAGCCTCCACAAATGGAAGAAGAGGAGATTGCGATCATTGAAAGAAAAGAAAACGAGATCATAGTTGAAGAGGCCGGAAAAGCGAAGAAAGAGTTAATAACCCCTGACATTGCGATGGAGGAGATTGTAGGGGGTGGGCTGCTGTCACACCCCGCCCCAGATCACCCTCTTAACCTAGAGAAGGGCGTGATTGCAGCAGTTATCAACTCTTAGGCTGACACTTACTGCCCAAAAAATCTTGCGGAATAACTCTGATACCAAATACAAATTATATGCAATGGGACGGCTGTAGGCCCACAATTTATTAACTTAGAAACTTAATATGTTTAGAGTATTTACAACATTAGATTTACAAGTCCCAAAACCCATAAACCCTAGTCCTTATATGAACAGTAGTACCATGTGTTCAATATTAACCGTAACCACCTAGCAAACGGTTACAAGTATTTTAGTCCTTTAGTGGCAGAGTAGATACTGAGCTATCTTCAGAGGATTTGACTGCTACCTGTGGGGGGGGAGGGGGGAACAAAAACATTTGAAAACGGGGTGAGCTTACGCCCAGTGAGTGACCAAGAAAACATAGTAAATTCTCATGCATAATTTCAGAAAATAGTTTTATTTAAAATATAAAATTTTGCAACATAAATATTTTCCAAGCGTAAATTATATAAAGCTGTTTTAAACATAAAACAGTAAAATCATTTCTCAAATCAAAGTACTGTATAACTGGTAAAATAATCTCAACACCAACTACTAGTCCAGAGAGAACCCTTTTGCTCAATCTCTGACTTTATTCACATGTGACCACACTAAGTACCTTCACACATTAGGTATTACTGCTCAGATACCTTCTCCATGTACTTTAGTATCGAGCTACTAGGATACCTTCTCCAATGTACTTCAGTATCCCGTTGGCTTGGTATCTTCTCAACGTACTTCAGTACCAATAGATACCTTCTCCTTGTACTTCAGTATCTAGTTGAGTGGATGCCTTCTCCTTGTACTTCGGCATCGCATTTTACCCAAACTCTTTATAAATAACTTTTCTCTTTAAAGCATGTACAGTATAACACATATACAACATGGCTTTAAAGATGGTAACACATGCTGGATAAAATCAACATATTTAAATAGTTTTTCAACAATATGCATGCGTTCAAATCACAATTCAAACTTTCTTGGAAACCACTTTATAAAACTAGTAGGCATGAGAATATTTTCGCAAACATGCTTTCTGTAAATGTTGTAATCAAAATAGTTTAAAAATATTTTAGTTAAAAAACATTTTAGCCACTCACCTCGAACTCTCAGGAACTTTTCACTCCAGTAGCTCCTCGGGTCCCTTTTTCACCCCTAGAATCCAGATTTAAATTACAACTTAGATTACTCATAGTTTCGAACCTTATTTGGATATACTTCCTTCTACAAACTTATTCTAAAATGTCTTAGGAATCTTTCCCTAACATTTGAGCTCAGAATTCCTCGTGGGTTGGCCAGAATCTTAAAATCTTCAAGACTGGCCCAGACTGATCCGACGTTTTGACCCTTCTGCTTTTTTCTCAACCTCCAGCCCAGTTCCTTTGAGCCTTTTCCTCCGGCACCCTACACCGAAAACTAGACTTCTAGAGCTTTTAGATGGCTTTGGAATTACTCCAAAGCACAAGTATATTGAAAGATATCCTCATTGACACATTCCTCTGAACCCTCACTGCCCTCTACTTTCTCTACGAAATTTATGATTTTTGTGTGATTTGAAAATGAAATCCCAACTCCCTATTTATAGGCGTTAAATTGCTCGTGGGATTGACAGCACCTACTTGGCTGCATGGCCAAATGTTTAATCCTCCCTTTATCAACGTACGCTGACTTCACCTTAGTTCAATGTGTTCTTCCCAAACGCATCCAACATAATTTCTTAGGGTTTAAGAATTTCTCTTAATCGGACACCTAGATTTTAATTGACGTTTGCCCTTACATCTTCAAGCTTTGTTTGTATTCAAATTAGGGTTTTTAAATGCATAATCCACCCTAACGCGTCCAAATACATCGCCCAGAAGCTTGCTCGACCGTTCAATGCATAGGCGAGGCGTGGGCGTGACGTTCGAATCGGACAAAGCAAGGCTAACACATAGGCGCTCTCGCTCTTTCCGCTCTCGGCAGTGTCGCTCTCTCTACTCTTGGCAGTGTCTCTCTCTCCCACTTTCTCTCTGGTCTTGCTCTTTCCAACAATTTCGCTGGTCTTGCTCTCTCCAATCTCGCTCTCTCTCTCTCGCTCTCTCCAGCTTTCTCTCCAACTTTTCTCTCCACTCTCGCTCTCTCCAGCTTTCTCGCTGGTCTCGCTCTCTCCCATCTTCTATCCAATGTCGCTCTCTCCCATTTCGCTGGTTTCGATCTCAATGATCTCGCTCTCAACAATCTCGCTGATCTCACTCTCATTGATCTCGCTGATCTCACTCTCAATGATCTCGCTGATTTCACTCTCAACGATCTCGCTCTTAGCTACTGTGAACATTGTTTGTCTCCGTGCAATTCCTACACGATACTAGTCACTTGCCTTCCAGTGCTTTGTGCACAACCCGCATTTCACATAAATTTTCCATACTTAGCCAATTTTTCCCAAATTTCCCAAACTCAATGTCCATATTTTTCTTTTCAAATCCCCATTCCTTCTTCACCATTTCACACTAACTTTCTCATCAACCTACTCAACTTATCTATACAAATTTAAATAGGGACACACAATTAAGTGGAAAATTAAGACAATTTAAATAAGGAAACACACTTAAGTGTAAAATTGGGATTCGGGGTTCACAGCTGCCAGCTGAGGCAGAGAAGGAAGCCATAGCTATATTGAAGAAGGCAGCAGAGGCTGAAAAGAAAGACAAGAAGAAGAAGAAGAGTAAGGGAAAGAAGGCTGGAAAGGCGAAGTCATCACATCATCACAAATCAAGAACAAACAAAGAGAAAAAGGATGATGATGAAGATGAAGAGGCCAAGAAGAAGAGGAAAGAGGAGAAAGAAGAGAGAAGATTGCGCCGAAAAGAGAAGAGGCACTTGAGAGAAGAAGAAAAAGCAAAGCAGAAGGTTACAAGCCCTGAGAAGGATGGAGAGTCGACCTCCGTAAGGGAGGATAGGGGGGAAATGACGCAATTGATGGAGCTGCCATAACCTGAAGCAACACAATTAGTTGCGACGGACAAAGAAGAAGAAACAGAGGGAACCCCCTTAATGCAGCGTCGCAACAAGAATGCACCACAAGGGACGAGCATCGACCCTCAACATTTAATGTTAGCATTGGAAGAGGAGGAAAGAAGAAGAAAAGAAGAAGAAGAGAAGCAAGAAAAGATGGAGCGGTGAAAGCTCATTATTGCAGAAGGGAATCGAAGAAAAAGATTGGAATTTGAAGAGATACGAAGCAATAACGAGCTTACCCGACTTGAAAGGATCCAGAAGTGTGAGGAGGATAGTGCATATTGCTGGCCTCTGAGCAGTTTGAAGAAGAGCTTGAGAGAGAAGAGAGAGAGGCGGAAGAAGAAGAAAGGAGGAAGAAAGAAGAAAGGAAGAAGAAAGAAAGACTGCTTTTGGAAGAGAAGAGGAGGAAGAAAGAAGAAAGGAGGAAGAAAGAAGAAGAGGAAAGACTGCTTTTGGAAGAGAACTGAAGGAAGCACGAAGCTAACGAGAAGCGCTTGTACAAAAGTAAGGGCAAAGAACTCGCTAAACGCGAGAAAGAGGAACAGTGCAAGGAGTGGGAAAAGAAACTAAGGTAAACAGCCTGCTTTGCGCAAGCAAGAGGCAAAGACGTAGCAGAAAGCAGCGAACCTGCATCGACCAAGAAGCGATCAGCTAAAAGAAAGAAGAATGATGACATGTTGATCGAGATGGGCTTCTACCCTACGCCGACCCCACTACCTGATCTCATCACGAGTGTCATTGTGGAGCATGGGTGGGACACTTTCTGTCAGTGCTCATCGATCATCGTGCCTTAAGTAGTGTGGGACTTCTATCGTGGGCGTCTGCACGGAAATAGGGATGCGGTGACTTTTAAGGGCGAGACAGTACACTTTAGCACAAAGGATATCAATGGACTTTATCAGATGAGGGACAACCCTGATGCACCAGGGAACAAGATCATTGATGATCATACAGAAGAACTGATGAAAGACGTGCTGAGGGTATTAGCGCAACCAGGCACAAGATGGACAGTCTCCTCTAAAGGCATCCGCACTCTAGAGTCTAAGTCTTTGCTGTTGGAGGGAAGGCTCTGGGTGTATTTGGTCAATAAGCGGCTAATCCTAACAACGGATGACAGAACCGTATCAAGGGATCGGGTGATGGCCGCATATTGTATTGCACGCGGTATTCCTATTAACGTGGGAAGGTTGATCGCAGGGCAGATCAGAGCACTAGTGGGGTATATACGGGGGCAGTACTTCTTCCCGTGGATCGTCTCAAGCTTATGCCTAAGTGCGGGTGTAGGCATTGATGAAGAGCCCATGCCAGAAGTGCACGGCCTCATTTCTGTCTCTTATACACATCTAGATGTGTATAAGAGACAGGTACTAACGTATCGGGAACACGATGGTCGGTCTCACCTAAAGGCATCCGCACCTTGGAGTCCAAGTCTTTGCTACCGCTCTGGGTCTGTCTCTTATACACATCTAGATGTGTATAAGAGACAGGTGCGGGTGTAGGCATTGATGAGGAGCCCATGCCCGAAGTCCACGGCCTCATCAACATCAAATTTCTGAGGATGCTCCTCAAGGTTTCCCCACATTACCCCGAGCTGCTAGCAAAGAGACCTGCGATTGATTTGAATGCGCCGCAGGAACCCAGACCAAAAAGAAGAAAAAGAGAAAATAAGGGAAAAGAGAGGGTACATGAGTCACCAGCACATGATCCAGAGCCCATAAACCCTCTTCCCTTAGTCATCAGATCTTCAAGCCCTCCAAGCTCGCCAGCACAAACTTCCTCCCCTCTTCATGAACCCATTACCAACCTTCCTCTTATTCCTAACTCTCCTATTCAACCAGCAGCCTCACCTTCACCAATAACTTCATCACCACAACCCACTACCCCACCACCGCAAGTTGATGACCCACACTTTGGGTGAAGGCACATCTGTCCAACCCCAAAACGGTGCTGGCGAGACATTGCAGGCACAACCATCCTCCACTTCCTTGGCTGCTGAGCTAGTTTAAATGAGAACCCTCACGCCCAGCAGCAAGAACTTGTCTCTCAGCAGCATCACTTCTTTAACCATCAATTTGAGGTAGCAATGGAGTGCATTGATGAGATTCAACGCAGTGCTGCAACTTCAAAGGAAGCACTCATCAATATCTAGCGTAGTATGCACAGGATCTTCCAACACCAGCGGCAGATAGCAAAGCGCAATCAAGAATACTTCAACTTTCTCACTGCCTATCTGCATGGTCTAATGGTGCCTCCACATCTAAGGCAGCCCTTTATTTCTGACGATGGCTCTGTTGCACCACCTCAATACCCTCCACCAGATCCTCCTACTCCTCAACCTTAGTTTTTATTCTTTCTTCAATTTTAAGTTTTAATGCGGCCATTCTTTAATTGTATTCAATTCTTTTATTATTTTGTAAGTTAACCAAATTTTTTGACTCTTGTACAGGCATGAGAAAATGTTGTTTGTAATGCGACCATTTGTAATGTATTCACATACTTTGTTAATAGTCAATACAATCAAAGTACATAATTCACTCTACTCTTTGCATGTGCCTTTTTCTTTATCTTCATTTGTTAATCTTTTCTATATTTGTACTCTTGTATTTTTACAATCTTCATTGTGATGCTATGACATATTATATGTTATACTTAGAAACATTTCCCATACTTAGTAAATTTTGACTAACACTTAGTTAACTCTTAGTTTAACAGTACTTTACCTTCTATCTTTCAAAGTCCTGCTTAAACCTTCTTTTTGAAATTTTCTTCTAAGTTTGTCTAATCTATCCAAACAATACAATGAGGACCTTGCTCATATTTAAATTTGGGAGTGGGGAAGGTCTGAGCAGATGAAATCAGAAGTATGCAGTATTTCAGAAAATGCGTCCATTTTCATTTAAAAGAAATTTTTTTTGCAAAACTCCAATGTCAGCACAAGGGAAAATTTCAAAACTGTTCCCAACCTGATAAGAGTTTAGTTGTGAAAGGAGCCTGCTCGTAGTTGGATATTTGTATGGCACCCGTAAGAGCAACCAAAACGAAAGTGGGTTTCCAAGAATGACGTTGTATAAACCAAAAAGAAAAAAAAAGAGAATGCAAGGGACAACTCCTCTGATTATCATGAGTTAAAGTTAGAACTGGCACACTATCGTAGTTGGATATTCGCATGACACCCGTGGGGACAAGCCAAAACGAAGAGTGTAACCATGACCAACCGTCTCTAAGTGAATAAATGACGCAAAGTGTTGCTCACTGCATATAGATACATCAAGTTGTTTTGATAAAGAAGAGATAAACTTTCTATTTTGAAAACTCGAAAAGTGTCTTTGAGCAGAATTTTGTTACATAGAAGAATAAAGTAAGGCTTGCTAAGAATTAACAAGGATAGAAGGAAAGTGTGATGTCAGGTAATGTGCCTAAGTGTAACATTCAGAGTAACTAATCATCGTAGAAATATAAGATAGGAATGGAGCATGATTGCCTTAGTAGAAGATATGTTTGAGGACAAACATATATCTAAATTTGGGGGTGTGATAACTTGTAGAAATACAAGTTATTTATGCCACCTTATATAAATATTGCGGCCAAAAGTTAGTAATTATGCGCCAATTGTATGAAAATTAACCTAGTATGACAATAATTATAAATGTTTGCAATTACACCTACTAACGCCAAAAAGATGGAGGACAAGCCAAACTTTACTTTGTTTTGCAGGAGACCAAGTCACCACTTGCGCTTAAGGCTCATGAGAAACTAATCAACGCATCTCTGTCACATTGCGCCCGTCGATCAACCATGAAGAGACGACTACCGAAGTAACGACGCAATGCGACAGTCGATCCAGAGCTACGGTTCGACCGCATGCGGTAATAAAAAACAAACACCGCATGCGAACCCATGATCGAAAGATGCAAATGAGAAACGCGGGAGCGGAGGATTGAGACACGTGTACAACTAACGGTTGTGCAGAATTGATGGTCTGATTACATAACAGCAGGAATAATATCCCTCCATCTGCGGAATTACCATATCCATCACGTGGGGACCACAAGGCTGGAGTCAAAGGATCTGCTCCTATAAATACCCAGTGATTTCAGAGACAAGTATGCTATTGGATACTGGGTTAAGTGCTATAAGATTTTAGAGAGAAAAGGCTGAGCTGAGTGCTGAAGAGAAGAAATCCGGGAGAGAAATAGGAATCACCAAGAACTTAACATGTATTAAAGTTATAAAATATGTTTAGCTAAAGCATGCTAGACGACATCTTCACCTGTGAGAGAAAAAGTAAAGATATCATTCTGATCTATTGAGAGAAGGTCAGAAGAGTGCATTAACTAAAGCGAGTAGTACTTCCAGACATGGTGGCACTACGGATATGATCTGCTTGTAGAGGTTTGCAAGTGTTGTAAACTACTACAGATGGTAGATCCTGACCATTCATGTGGAGACGTGCGAGCGGGGGTGTCCTATACAAAGAGTTTGTATAAGACCTGGACCACGAGATGACTAGACTCTGTATATAACGACATTGATACTAGAGACTTTCATCTCATCTAAATGACCATAGGTAACACGACCTCAATCCTGAGTGTTTTGGGAAATTCTTTCTTTGAGGGCAGTCCTTTGCTTAGTATGGGTGAGAGTGGCCAGATTGCCAACTCAACATGCCTACCTTTTTGGGGGCTTATCTGATCTGGGAGTTGGGAACTCAATCCACATGATGAAATTCACTTCTTTCCCGAAGTAGGGATAAGTAGAGAGATTGCTCTCTTAAGGGCTGATTCCAGGGCTTGAACATAGTGGCCACAGCTTCTCTTTGGAAGAGAAGACTTAAACATAGAGATTATGCCTTATGTTCATTAGAGGCATCAGTGGTACTTAAGGAGACAAATGTAACTACAGGGGCATAATGATCATTGGCTCAACTTTACTTACGAGCGATCTGTGAAGGGTTGTCGCACTGCTGATTAGTTAAGATGGACACATAATATATTTGTGGTAAAGAGTGTTCAGCTGTCTGTCTTTAGTGGAGTGTCTAGCAGTTAAGGAATGGTGGATCCCATGACTAAAGAGTTTAGTCAGTTATTCACGTACCGTTTGAGCTTCGAGCTACAGGTCTATAAGGTCCCCGTGGTAGCTTAATGGATTCAGTTGAGGATTAGTTCTTGGTGTTGATTGAAATGTTCAAATTGACAAGAGCTATTTTGATTATATATGATATAATCGGTACGATGTATGAAATACATCTAGTGGAGGATTGATGTAAATGAGATTTCCATTAAGTACCATGAATAAAAAAAAACAATGGTTTATTATGTTTCATGAGGTGAAATATTAAAACTATATAGGTTATAAATATAGTATGATAAGTTAGTTATCAATTTTATTTATAATAATATTAATTATTGGATAATTAATTATTTTTCTTTAATAACCAATTAAGTGGGTGGTTATTGGATTTTCATGGTAACCGTGAGAAAAGGAAAATGGTTTTTCTAATTTTAGTAAGATTTATGAATTGTTAACAAAAAAAAAAAAGTTTTTTGAGATTTCTCTCTCGGTGAAAAAGGATCTCACGGAGTCGTCAAGTAAATATAGATTTATTAAATGACAACTTGGGAGAGCTAAACGATCGTGCAGTGGTGAGCTAAACGATCGTGCAACATTTACCAAACGATCATATAGCTTTTGCTAGATGATCGCTTGCCCAAGTAAACGATCGTATAGTGTCTGTAGGCGACAGACCGAGCTAAGCGATGAGCTAAACGATTGCATAGCTTTTGCTAGACGATCGCATAACTTTAGCTAAATAATTGGGTATCGATGTTAGAGTCAAACAACATGCAGGGGAAGCATCAAGGATCCATAAGCATTCTAATTCACTAATTTTGGCATAAACTAAAGCAGGTTATTCATAAAAATGGGTTTTCAGAACATACCTTTGAAGAACTCTTCAAGAAAATTGTCTGTTCAGTTGTTGTCTTCACTTGATATCAATCTAATCCACTTGTATGTCTCCATATAAAGTTCAAGTACTCATATAATAGTCAAGGGACTTAGGTTTATTGGATTTCTAAAATATAATGTATTCAACAACAACTTTATTGAATTCTCAGAATAAGTTCTAATGTTTACAATCCACGAGTTTTAGGACATCTTTACCATCTCCCACTTTCCCAGTTGTGTACACGATCGTGTTTCCTTCTTCGTCTGCTTCATTCCAAGTCCGAACAGAGCCCATCCTCTGGATTCTCACACTGATAATACCAAGGTAGCCTTGTTGGTGGTGTCATACTCAATTTGACACCGTCGAGATACTTTGAAGGCCGTTTGTGCTATTGCTGAGGAGTTCGTGACCGAGGTGATCGTTGAGGACGAGCGTGAAGTGTTCGTGCTGTGTTATGGTCATGAGCGCAAAGTGTTCGTGCTGTATTACAGTCGTGTAGATCGAGCGTTCGAGGTTGCTATTGTTCGAGTAGTAGTGCGCAAAGAAGCATGGAGACGCATCTTCAAATGTTCGTAAAGTATTCTCTTTGTTCATTTGAGTTATTCATGTTGTAATTTCTGTAAGATTTGTATAACCACATGTTTCTATAGTTGACTATAAATGTATTGTTCATTCATGATTGTAATTTAGAATTATCTTATTTCCATTGCTCATGGAAATCTCGAATCCGATTTCCTTCAATTCGATGTTCTTTGATAAATATAATATATTTTTTTAAAAGGTTTTCAATAACATTCGATAAATAGTAGATACTTTTCAAAGATTTTTTTTAATTCCTTTAATAAAAAATATTATATTTTTCAATGGTCTCCAATGTACTTTGATAAATATAATATCTTTTCAAAGGTTTTCAACAACTTTCGATAAAGAGTAGATGATAATCAAAAGCTTTTTAAACTCCTTTGATAAAAAATAATAATTTTTCAAAGGTGTCTAATGATCTTTGATATATACAATATCTTTTTTAAAAGTTTTCAATAACTTTTGATAAAGAGTAGATAATTTTCAAAGGTTTTCAATCACTTTCGACAAAGAGTAGATAATTTTCAAGGATTATTAATGTTCATTGATAAATATAATATCTTTTTTGAAGGGTTTTCAATAACCTTTGATAAAGAGTAGTTATTTTTCAAAGGTTTTCAATAACCTTTGGTAAATAGTTGATAATTTTCAAAGGTTTTTAATGTTCTTTGATAAATATAATATTTTTTAAAAGGGGTTTCAATAACCTTTAGTAAAGAGTATATATTTTTCAAATGATTTTAAATCCCTTCGATAAATGTATCATTTTTCAAAGACTTTTTAGAAGCATCAACTCTTCAATTCTTCACCACTATTCAAAATTTTCACTTTATCCTTTCAATCCTTATCTATCCTTATTTTATTTTATTTTATTTAAAAAAATGTGATAACGAGTTTTATTTTGTTTAAAATAATTTGACCCTCTCTTTGTTTTTCTTGCAACGATCGAGGCGTTGAATTGCAAGGATGTTACACGATAGAGTTAACTTAGTCTTAAGATGGTCACCTCATGAAATATTTCTAGAAGTTAGGAGTTTGCTAGATTTCTTTCAAACTCTCTTTACAACGCATTCTATGACCATCGCATGACTTATTTTAATCTTTTGGCAATGAGAACATTGCCACATTTTAAATTTGGGGTGAGGTATTTATTTTCGACCTTTCTATTTCTAATATATATATATATATATTGAGAATAACAACTCCCTGTGAACGCAATGGGAAACCCATGTTGATCAGAGTTAAGCTGTGAAAGGCACTTACCCGTTGTTGGATGTCCGCATGACACACGTGGGGGCAAGCAAGAATAAAAGTAAGTCACCAGGATCAACGCATAAACAAATGACCGTAACTCCACTGCCAAATTGGTATGAGTTTAGTCTGAGAAGGAGTGCATTGCTTGTAGTTGAATGTTTGCATGACACCTGTGGAGGCAAGCCAAAACGAAGGCAAGACACTCGGATCAGCACAAGGTCAGAAAAAAAAATATATCAATGAAGAAATTTTTTGTGCGAGGATAAAATCATTTGACACCACGGTAGAAAATTTTCTTTTTGGAATAAATCATGCAATGTTTTGG
This sequence comes from Benincasa hispida, assembly GCF_009727055.1. Taxonomy (NCBI): domain Eukaryota; kingdom Viridiplantae; phylum Streptophyta; class Magnoliopsida; order Cucurbitales; family Cucurbitaceae; genus Benincasa; species Benincasa hispida. The sequence goes on from NC_052360.1 coordinate 23,613,359, forward strand.
AATTTAGTAAAGTTCTTTTGAAAGTTAAGCTTGTAGTCCTTAGGTCTTAGAAATATTTTAAGAAGTGACTTGAATAAGACTTAAAAAAATTCAGGTATATAAGATTTGAATGAAGTATCCTTGAGAAGTCTAGGAAAAGAAATTTGCAGTTGACTTGCTAAAGGAATCTTTAGCTTATGTTTGAGGACAAGCATTGTTTAAATTTGGGGGTGTGATAATGGGCAGAAATGCACGTTATCATAGTGCTAAGTTCTTAAACAATGTTGGATTGCGTTGATGAAATATGTTACTTTGTGTCCATTAAGCATCAATTTCGTAATATTGCGATCGCATGCGTTCAGCGCATTAGAAAAGTTGATTTTTATATTTTTGTGTAGAATATGCGTTAATGCAATGCAAAGATTGCGATCATAGGAATTCATTAGTTGAGCGCAACTTCACCGTAAGGCTTTGCGTTAATCGTGCTCGCAAACATTCACTCGAGAAGGATCGCCGCAACTTTGTCAGTGCAACATGGTGGGCACATCTGGGTGAAAGGCCAATTAATAGCGATGGGACAGTAAGTTGATGACAGTCGAATCCAATGTAAGTTGATAGCCGATAACGGTCACAAAGTACATTCAACTTTATCGGTGATAATTATTCGGCGCATCAGTCAGGAAATAAAGTTGTCCCATTTGTACAACAGGAGAGAGAAGCCTCATTTCACCATAGATGTTTTATAAATACCAAGGACATTATTCAGAAAAGGGGTTAACGAGTTGATTAGTTCACCGTTTAGTTCACGCTTCTGTTCATAGTTTCCTTTCCATTTTAAGGTGGAGCAAGAGAAGAGTGGTGGCACCGGAGATCGCTCAGGGAAACTCAAGAGAGAACCTTGAGGCGTAAGAGCAGAGAGTGGGCCGATTCTCGCGAGAGCGAGATTATATTTTGAGCATGAGTAGAAACAGTGTAAACGCCTGGCAGCAAGAGATTGCTACCAGGCTCTTTATTCTATACTTGCATTATTATTCTGTACTTCATCTTCATACTTATACAATGGAAGTTCTATTTCTACATTTGTTCACTCCCTTAATATGCATGAATAGCTAAACTAGTCGAATGAATTGAGAAGAACTAAGCTAACATGACCTAGGAAGTTCTTTGCTTGCGATTGTCTTGTTTTATGTTGTGCAAAATACTATTTAGAGTTACTCGAGAGAGAGTCTAAAGAAAGAACCTAATGTTTCGAGAGAGCTAGGTTAGAATCTGAACTCGAGAGAGCAAAATTAGAACTGCATAAACAAGAGATGGGGACTTAGAGATAAGCTCTATTTGTCAACCTGCATCGCATGCATCCTAGGGATGGGAATGATATTATGTGGTCGTATATTTGTGTGGATGTCATGTTGTCATCGCATAAATAGAAATAGAGGTTTATGTGTAGACCATGTAGACTTATCGCATATATCGCATGCGTTCTAGCCTTAGAAGCCGTGGTATTCACACTGAGAGGTGGTTTACTGTTGTATGCATGTTGCATGGTCGCATAACATGAATGCATTCTAGGGAGTATTAGCCGAAACCCTTCTCAACCTGTTAACCGCATATTCATCGTATCTCCCGTTTATCAACTCTTTTCAAACTCCACTGCATTTATTTACTTTTCATCAACACAAACAATAACCCAACACTTTATTTATTTAACTGGTTACCGCAAAGTCTTCATAAAAATCACCAATGCAATCTATTTTCACAAGTCCTTGTGTTCGACCCTGAACTTACCAGGAAACTCAAAGGAATTTACACTTGAATTCCACTGGGGAAACTTGAGTGCACAATGCAATTCCATTAACACATAGAATCCACATTTCCACTTCATAAATATAAGCATCAATGACCATGGGTAACTCGACCTCAATCCTGAGTGAATTATGAACTCTTGTCTATGAGGCTAGTCTTTTGATTTGTACTGGTGAAAGTGGCTCGATTCATTGACTCAATAAACCTACCATTTTGGGGATTTGTCCTAGTAAGGAGTTGGGAACACTATACAAGATGAAATATACTCCTTCCCGTCTTTAGTGTAAATAGATGAATTGCACCCTTAAGAGCTGATTTTGGGTCTTAAACATTAAGGTCTCACCCTTTCACTGGCCTAAAAGGGATTAGTTTATAGTTGGACTATAAACTGTTTGTTCATTAGAGGATCAATGGTACTTAAGAAATTAGATGAAACTAGGGGTAAAACGGTAATTTGACCTAGTTGTAGTTACAAAGATTCGTGAATGGTCGATTTACTGTTGATTGGTTATATCCTTGGACACAAAAATATCTCTAAAGTGCGAAGAGTTCAACTGTAGGTCTTTAGTAGAGTGACTTGTAGTTAATGAATGTTGATTAATTTAATTAAAGAGTTTAATTAATTAATCTCGTATCATTGCAACTTCTAATCTCTAGGTTCATAAGGTTCTCTTGCTAGCTCACTGAGGATAAAACAAGAATCAATTAATTTTAAATTAATTTAAATATTTTAAATTAAATAAGCGAATTAATTGTATAAGATACAATTAATATAATGCATATATTTACATTATAGTGTAATGTTAATTTTGAATGAGATTCATTACACTCTATAGTATGTGAGAGATAAATATTTAAATAAGATTCAAATATTAATTATATTTAACGACCCAGATCTGTACGCATACAGGAAATTAAATATCAAATAATAAGCAGGACGAAATTTTATTTAAAGAGGTGGAAATTTAGAAAATAATAATAATAATAATAAATAAATAAATAAATTGAAAATTGAAAATTTATTCATTATCCAAAAGATAATGAATAAGGGAGCGAGCGGGAGCGAGAAACTGGGAGAGAACGAGAGCCACACCAGCGAGAAAACTGGAGAAAACGAGATTCTGAGAAGGGAGCTGCGCGATCGAAGGAAGAATTGGAAAGCGAGAAACCCAGCGAGTGATGCTAGCGAGATTGAGGCTGGTGAGAGTAGAAAGAGCGAGATCCCTGGAGAGAGCGAGATTGAAGGAAAATTGGAGAGAGCGAGAATTGTAGCAAGGAAGTTGGAGAGAGCGAGAGTAAAGAGAGCTATTCTTAGCGAGACAGTAGGAAAGAGCGGGAGAGCGAGCAGAAGCGAGAGGGAGCGAGAGAGCGCGAGAGCGGGAGCGGGAGCGGGAG
>NC_052360.1:23616560-23673622 GCF_009727055.1 Benincasa hispida
CATTAACGGGGTCATGCAGTCCAGATCAAGGTGAAACGCCAGAATCGTCATCCAACCGAAGTCAACCATTTAGTCATAACTACCATAAGATATAGACGGAAGATAACTTACACCTAATTTGTAAAACTTGGTTTTAACGTAATCGTGGAACAAACCATACAATGCTCGGGGTCCCGTTGTAGAAGAAATGTTCATACAACAGTCTAAAGTAATGTATAACAATTAACCATAAACATGCAATAATTAAAGGTCAACTCATAGACATTTAACAGAGGGTGAATAAATCTTTACCTTAGACTGCTGAAACTATTATTCCTTATTATTCTTTAATGATTTTTATACAGATTTTCCTTTATTAAAATCAAAAAAGAATTTGGGCAGTACACTTATACCCGAGCTTTATTTTATCTTTAATCTTCAAGAACTTCCTCACTCACACTACTTTTTTCACACGATACTATGTTTACTGAGATTGTTGTGAGAATGGGTTAAATCCATTCGGCAAAGGGTCCCTATTTATAGTAGTTTTCAGCTCTTCTCGAGGTGACAAATCATCGTACAGGTGGCTCTTTAAAATTACTTATGTTTATGGATTCACTCTCAATACAGACACCTACTTTTGGCTAACGTTTGCCTACATCATCATTCTTGTTTGTATTCAATTTTAGGGTTTTCCAATGTATATTAATAGATCGTGGGCCAAATTCAATGCATAATTCGGCTTCTGTCCAATCTCGCTCCTCTGCTTCTTAAAAAATCTCGCTCTTCTCCCGTTTCTCGCTAGGAATTACTCTGGAGGTTTTTTTGCTGGAAAATCCGCTTCTCTCAACTTCACTCCTCAAATTTTTTCTTCCGTCTCGCTCTGTCCAGCTTTCTCGCTCCCAACTCGCGTCCCGCTCTCGCTCTCCAAGCTCTCTCGCTCCTCTGCTTCTGCTCGCTCTCCCGCTTTTCCTACTGTTCCTAAGAATAGCCTCTCTTTACTCTCTGCTTCTCCACTTCCTTGCTACAATTCTATCGCTCTCTCCAATTATATCATATATCAATCATACGCTCTCTCAGGGATTCTCGCTCTTTCTTACTCTCACAGCCTCATCTCGCAGCATCACTTCGCTGGGGTATCTACAGCATTTCAAATTCTTCCTTCTGCGATCGCGCAGCTCCTTTCTCAGAATCTTCGTTTTCTCCAGTTTTCTCGCTGGTGTGGCTCTCCGCTCTCTCAGTTTTCGTGCTCTCGCTCGCATCCCTTATATTATCTTTTGTATAATGAATAAATTTCCAATTCAATTTATTTTTTAGTTATTATTTTTTTTCTAAATTCACGTCTCTTTAAATAAAATTTTCCGTCCTGCTTTAATTGTGATATTAATTCGCTTGTATGTGTAAGATCTGGGTCGTTACAGTTCTTCCCCCCTTTAAGAACTTTCGTCTCGAAAGTATTCTTGGTTCTTAAAAAGCATAAGGGTATTGTCTTTCATCTCTTCTTTTTCGTTCCCATGTAGTTCTTTCACTTACTGATTTCTCCAGAGAACCTTCACTAAACTTATTTCTCGATCGAGCGATTTCTCTCTCTTTTGGCCAGGATGCAAAACGGAGCTCCTCAGTTCAAGTTTTCACTTTTTGCCAGAGGTTTCATTAATTTACTATTTGTGATGGGCAAACATGTATTTTTGAAGCATAAATACTGAAAGAACATATGTATGTAGAAATGTGTGGGGTGGTAAGTAGGCCAAATCGGTAAGGCACTTGGCAGATACGGTCTAATATTTCAAAGGGCGGTCCCAATGAAGCGAGGGCTAAACTTGCTTTTCGTACCGAAATGCATAATGGCCCTTTCATTGGTGGCTACCATTTAGAAATAACGTGATCTTCACTTTTGAATTCCTCTTTTTTTCGACGGTTAATCAGCAACTTTTTGTCTGCTTTGAGCGGTTGCATTCTTTCCGAAATTAGTTTAATTGACTCTGATGTTTGCTCACAATATCAGGTCCTAGTAGTGTTTCTGCTCCCAATTTTCATCCAGTGTACAGGGGATATGCAATTTCCTTTCCGGTATAAGGCTTCGAAGGGAGCCATACAATTGTCGCCTGATCAACTATTATATAAGCAATCTATAAATGTATCTGCGAATCCCATGCTTCAATAAAATCCAAAGTACATGCCTCAACATGTCTTCTAGGATTTGTATTAACTCGTTTTGTTTGGCCATCAGTTATGTGGGTGGAAGGCTATTAACTGAAATTTAGTTGTGTGCCCATTGCTTTCTGTAAACTTTTCCAGAACTTGGAGACGAAACGAGGGTCTCGATCCTGAAACATTGATACTGGGATCCCATGTAACCGGATGACCTCTTTTAAGTACATTTAAGCTAGTGTTCTTCCGTAGTGTGAGTTAGTTTTGCATGGTAGGAAGTGGGCCGATTTGGTGAGTCGATCTACAATTACCCAATCATGTTGTTGGCCTTAAACAGTTCTCGGGAGTCTGAGATGAAGTCCATAGAAATATGTTCCCATTTCCATTCTGGAACACTTAGAGGCTAGAGAAGTCCTTGTGGTCGTTGCCGTAGAGCTTTCACCTGTTGACAAACCAAACATTTACTTACATATTCGGCTATATCCTTTTTCATGTTACCCCACCATAAATGTGCTCTCAAGTCTTCGATACATTTTGGTACTCCCAGGATGTATTGAAAGCGTGACTCGATTAGCTTCCTTCAATAGTTCTTTCTTGATTTCTTTCATTATCTGGTAACATAGTCGTCCACGATAGAGGAGTGCAGAGTCTGGGCTGTAGAGAATTGATTGGTTTTCTCCATTTTCTGATTGTCGTTGTTTGTTAAGGTATTGTCTATTTGTTGTGCATCAATTTCTTTGCCTTAATGCAGGTCTTGCAACTAACTTGTGCTAATTTGAGTTGCGAAGGTTTCTGGTATTAGTGAGATCTTCAGCTCTTTCAAGATCATCTATTATGTGTTTGGAGATGGTACTTAGAGCTGTTGTATGTGCTGACTTTCTGCTAAGAGCATCAGCAACAATGTTAGCTTTTCTGGATGATAGAGGATCTCACAGTCATAGTCTTTAACTAATTCTAACCATCTTCGTTGCCTCAATTTAACTTCTTTTTGGGTAAAGAAGTATTAAAGGCTTTTATGATTCTGTATAAATTTGGATCTTTTCCCCATATAAATAATGTCTCCATATCTTTAAGGCAAAGACTACAGCAGCTAATTCCAAGTCATGAACGGAATAATTTTGTTCATAAGTTTAGTTGTCTTGAAGCATATGCTATTACCTTTCTGTTGTTGCATTCAATACACAACCAAGCCCCTTCTTCGATCGCGTCACTGTACACAGTTTAAACCCCCTGATCCGTCAAGTATAGTGAGAATAGGGGTTGTGGTCAACCTTTTCCTTTAGTTCCTGGAAGCTTTGCTCACATGCTTGGTTCCAGACAAAAAGGTTATTCTTCTTTGGTGAGGTTGTTAAGGGTAATGCTATTACTGAGAATTCTTCACAAATCGTCTATAATATCCTGCTAATCCAAGAAGCTGCGCACTTCGCTGACTGGTGTTGGGCGGAGGCCACTTGACAACGTTTTCAGTTTTGCAGGATCTACTGAGATTCCTTCTTGCTTTACAAAATGCCCTAGTAGGCAACTTGTCGCGTCCAAAACTCACACTTGGAGAATGGCATACAACTTTCATTTCTTAATATGGAAAGAACGGCCCTAAGATGTTTTTTAGTTCTTTCCAGACTTGAATAGACCAAAATATCATCTATAAATACGATTACGAAGTTATCAAGATGGTCCTTAAAAATTCTATCATCAAGTCCATGAAAGCTGCTGGGGGCATTTGTTAATCCAAAGGCATCAACAACGTAATTCATAAATGCCCATATCTTGTTCGGGAAGTAGTCTTTGGGATATCCGACTCCTTGATTCGCATTTGATGATATCCAGATCGTAAGTCTATTTTGGAGAATACTGAGGCTCCTTGTAATTGGGTCAAATAGGTCATCAATGCGTGGGAGTGGATACTTATTCTTTATTGTTAACTTATTCAACTCCCGATAATCTATACATAAACGCATTTATCCACTGCCTTTTTCTTAAACAAATAAAATAGGTGCTCTCCATGGAGACATCGATAGGGCGTATAAATCCCTTATCTAACAATTCTGTTTTGGTATTTGAGTTCTTTTTAATTTCGCAGGTGCCATTCTATATGGTGCTTTAGATATTGGTTCAGCTCCGGGAATTAGATTATACCAAAATTCTATTTCTCGATTCGGTGGTAAACCCGGAGCTCTCTCTGGGAATACATCTTCAAATTCTCTTATTACAGGGATGGCCTTAATTTCCCTTTTGGTTTCGTAAATCTTACTACGTTTGCTAAATATGCCCAAGCTCCATGGTTGAGCAAATGCTTAGTTTTTAAGGCTGAAATTATTTTTGGGATGATTGTGTATTAGAACTCTTAAACTTAAACTGGTTCCTGCTGGAAAGGTGAATATGACCTCCTTATTATGGCAATCTATGCTTGCATAGTTTGCTGCTAATCAGTCCATACCTAGTATTATGTTCGAAATACTTATGTTCATAGAATGATAAGGTCACCTCTAGTTTAATGTCTGATACTGACAATCACAGTTTTCTACTACTGAGTGGGCAACATAGATACTCCGACAGGAGTAGCTACGGATAGAATGTAGACCTAAGGGTTTTGATGTTAATTGAGCATGTTGTGCAAATGTTGTAGAGATGATGAATGACTAGAGCCCGAATCAAATAAAGTGAAGGCAAGATACTCGCGGATGGTAATGTACCTGTAACCACTGCATCTTGATTTTCTGCCTCTTGTACGATGTAACAGCAAACACCCGTCCTTTCTGTTGTTGAGTAACCTTGTTACTAGTAGGCTGGGTGGTCTGGGCAGTTGATACTTGGTTGATGAACTTTGGGCAAGCCTTGCATAGTGACCCGTCTGGCCGCAGTTGAAACACACCCTTATGTTCTGAAAACATTGCCCCTGATGGTGTTTTCCACAATTTCTACACTTAGAATATGTAAATGTTCGGCTCTCCTGTTGTGACTGTATGCCCTGAGTGTTTTGGGAAATTTTTGCTTGCCGTTGTGAACGTTGGAAGCCTTGTTGGTGAGTTTCCTTCTTTGATTTGGCATGAATCCTCATTCCGAGGTTGAGGTTTTGGCAACAAGATCTACTTCCATGAGTAAGGCCGACTCGAGGGATAGAGCATACTCTTTGTGTCGGAAAGCAGAACAATGCCTCGAATGCCTTCTCTTTATCCTCATATAAACCTTTCCACCTTCTTCTCTTTTGTGTCCACTAGTCGAGGAACAAAGTGAGACAAGCGATTAAATTTACGTTCATATTTTTGCCACTGACATATTCTCTTGACGAAGATTAAAGAAATTCCATTCTGTTTTGATATCTCACTGTTAAAGGGAAATACTTGTTCTAAAAAGCTGATTGAAACTGCTGCCATAAGACTGTACCTTTGATTGTTCTTTGTGTGGAGTCCCACCAGAACTTTGCATCGCCTTTTAACATGAAGGTGGCACAATTTACTTTCTGTTCTTCTGGGATGTTCATATGACAGAAAATAGTTTCCATTTCTGTTATCCAATTCTCTGCTATAATGGATCCACAGATGATCCATCAAATGTTAAAGGGTTGAACTTCATGAATTCTCGAATTGATCTTTGAGTCATTTTTATCGTTGGTTGTTGGTGTGGTGGACGAGGTTGTGTTTCCATTACTCATATTTTATACGAGTAGTTGTAGCGCCTCTGGTGTAAGTAACACATAAAGGCGTCTGTCCATGTCCTTGATTTTGATCCCTTGTGGATTCACTTCGAGGTCTGCCTCGTCGTGTTGGAGGCCTTCATGGTGGCATCTGGTGCACACATTTTATTTTCATAATAAGGAAGCAATCTAATATATACATATTTTTTTTTCTTTTAAACTCATACCTATGTTTTACTAAATTATTTACTAAATTAACCTTATATAGTTTTTCTATCTAATTAATAAAATTTAGATATGTTATTTGAAATTTCAACCAAAACTCATCTCATGATAGAAAAGTCTAAGTATGCATGTCGTAGTAGTCGAATCATAAGGTTTAAGGATCCGGGCGTTACATTATATGAATAAGATTCATATGAAAATTAAAGGTTATAATTAATATGAATGAGATTCATATTAAAATTATAGTTTATGTGAGAGAATGTTGTTTGAAAATGATTTAAATTAAATTAAATATACGATATTTAATTATACATTAAATTTTGATTTAATATATAAATTATTTACAATTAAAATAATAACTCCCATAAGGAGTTATTGTGAGTTGGTGGAGGTGAGTTTTAATTCCCTCTTCAACTAACTCGAGGTGAGTTTTAATTCCCTCTTCAACTAACTCACTCTTACATAAAAGAAAAGAAGAATATTTATTTTTGATTAATAATTTCCAACTCATAGGTCACATACAAGCAAAGAGAATAGTTCTTTATGTGCATTTGATCTTCTTCCTCAAACCTATCTCACACAAATCTCTCCCTACCGAACTAAAGAGCCCGCACGTCCTTGATTTTTGTCCTGAGAATAGCAAGGAAACTGATAGAACATACAAGCAAGCAACGGAAGCAACCAGAATCAATAAATACTCTAATAACACTTAGTTTGAGTTCTAAAGCATGTATTACACTGATATACAAAGTAGAGTTTCAAAAGTATATTACCTTTGGAGAAACTCTTCAAACTTTTGTACCTCTTCACGAAATTGGCCTTAAAAAACACAATAGAACACCAAGATGATCTTCTCTACTATCCTCTAACTCAGATTGTGTGGTGGAAATACTGAATTGAGACCAAAATGATAGGGAAGGAAGAGGGTATTAAGAGATTTTCAGTTTTGCAGAAAATCAGTTGCATGAATCTTTCTAATATGAGAAATTGAAGTATTTATCCGATTGAATCATGCAAGCACTACTCAATATTCCTGTTTGACACTTCAAAAGGCAATAGTTAAGTGTGATAGATGTCCAATTTGGGACTAATCCACCCAATTTTCCAAACGATTAGAAAAATTCAGTAACATTTGGATTTTCCAATTCTAAATTTGATTTAATTCAAAATTAAATCAAATATATATAATTTCAATTTTGAAATTGAAATTCAAATGGATTTAAAATTTAATTTTAATTAATTAAATAACAATTTATATCAAATATTAAATTAATTAAACACCTAATTTATATATGAATCCTATTCATATAAATCAATATTTAAATATCTTAAACTCTCCAATTTACTTTTAATTTCGATAAATTTTAATGTTTAATTATATCAAATATAATGAACCAAACCCTAAGTTGAATTTTAACGCTTCAAATTCAAAAACCCTAATTTCAATTTTTAACATTTCAAATGCACTCAATTCGTTAATCCAAGATATAATTTATGAGTTAGTAGAGGGGCCTAATGGACCTATAGATCATGAGCTCAAAGGATTTGAAATTAATTGACTAAACTCTTTAGACCAAATGAATCAATATTTGTTAACTACCGAGACACACCATTATAACTTGATAGTTGCACTCTCCTCACTGTAGATATATTTATGTCTAATATAACCATAATCAGTAAGTTGATCCTTCACAGGTTTTTCATATTTACAGCTAGGTCAAAATGACTGTTTTACCCCTGAAAATACTCCTTAAGCTCCCATTGATCCTCTAATGAACAAATGGTTTATACATCTTGTGAAGCTGCTAAGGAGGTTGTTTGGCTTAGGAAGTTCTTGACAGAACTGGAAGTTGTTCCAGATATGTCTAAGCCCATTACTCTCTATTGTGATAATGTGGGGCAGTGGCGAACTCCAAGGAGCCTAGGAGTCACAGGTGCGATAAACACATAGAACGGAAGTATCACCTGATTCGCAAGATAGTGCATCGAAAGGACGTGATCATCACGAAGATCGCTTCAAAGTACAATGTTGCTGACCTGTTTATGAAGGCTCTCACGATTACAGTGTTTGAGGGTCACCTTTAGAGCATAGGTCTATAGGATCGCCCGTGGCTGGACTAGGGAAAGTAGGAGATTTTCTTGTACTAGGCTTTTATGCCCTAGTTTACTGTTTTGTATTAGTTTTTGTACACCCCACTTCACTTTAGGACAAGTGGGAGATTGTTGAGTTAATGCCCTAAAGTCTCGTGTCCTGTAGTTTGTAAACAGTTTGTACGAACGCTTGTGATGTATAATATATGATATTTACTTCACATCTTGATTTTGCTCAGTTGATTGTTTCATTTGCTTTACCACAAACCAATAAACCTAAAATCCTTGGTTATCTGTACGTAACTTAAGTATGTATGTGGTGACATATAAGTGGATCATGTCTTAAATGATAACCAAAATGGTTTGTAGTATATGGATATAAGAGGGAAACCTTGTCTTGGTAACGCCATGGATGCGGCCCGCTTTGTGGAATGGTCACAAGTGTTGTGACTTGTCAAAGATGGTCTGATCTTGAACATTCGTGAAAGGGGCATATGAACGGGGACGTCTTATACAAAGAGTTTGTATAAGACCTGACCACGAAATGTTAATGTCTCATTATATAACACTGTTAATGACAGAGACTTCACTTCACTAGAATGACCGTAGGTAACATGACCTCAATCCTGAGTGAGTTGGGAACTCCTGCCATTGAGGGCGATCCTTTGATTTGCATGGGTGCGAGTGGCCAAGTCATCGACTAAAACCTACCACTTTGGGGATTCGTCTGATTTGAGAGCTGGGAACTTAGCTACACAAGATGGAACTCACTCCTTCCCCGATGCAGGGGCAAATAGATAGATAGCTCCCTTAAAGGCTGATTCCAGGGCTTGAACGATGTGGTACCACACACCTTCTCTTGGCCCGAGAGGTGTTCACACATAGTTGGACTATGTTGTATTGTTCATTGGAGGGATCAATGGTACTTAAGGAGTGAGATATAATTACAGGGGCAAAATGGTAAATTGGCCCAGTTGTACTTACGAGCATCTGTGAAGGGTCATCGTACTCATGATTGGTTATATCCGATGGACACATAAATATATCTGTGGTAAGAAGAGTTCAACTGTTTGGCTTATGGTCAAATGTCTTGACAGTTACACGGGTTCAATCTGGCATGGGGATCTCCGTGGCTAAAGAGTTTAGTTAGTTATTCACATACCGTTGGAGCTTCCGAGCCATAAGGTCCATAAGGTCCTCTTGGCAGGCTGAATAAGATTGAGAATCAGTTTTTGGTCAGTTTGAAATGTTCAAATTGACCAAGATGAGTTCGATTATATTGATTATATATAATTATATATGATATAATGACTAAATGTATGAAATACATTATTTTTGAGAAATTAGATATAAATATGATTTATATCAAGTAGAGGAGAAAATTACTATAGTAGATATATGATATCAAACTATAGGTTAAGAATATAATATGATTATATTCATTATTTAATTAATAAGCGCGGTATGAGATAATTGGCTGAGAATTTCTCCAGAATGCGTGCGAAAATGGAAGATCGAATTTGGTTTCTTGTAATTGAAGAAAAAATGAAAATTGTTTTCATTTTGTAAGATTTTTTCGAAAAATTCGCTCACGGTGTGAAAAGTTTATGATCGCTTTAGCGTGAAGAGTTATGCGATAGGCCCATTATCCTAAACGATTGCACACCGCGCACTAAACGATCGCCCTGCGATTTCTAAACGATCACTTACTTTTTCTAAACTATCGCCTCACACCGAATAGACCAAACGACCGTTTACCTTTTGCTAGACGATTCGCTAGTAAAACCTACACGATCGTGTTACCTTTTCTAAATGACAAGCACCTGACTATACGATAGTCTTCTACTATCTTCCCATTTGTTTGTCGTTCTACACGATCATTTTTTCCTCCTCCCTCTACCAATTCATCAAAAACTTCACCTTTTGGATTCTCACTCCGAGAATATCGAGGGCTTTGAGTGGTGGTATTGTCCCCAGTTTTTGTTGATTTATGCGCTGTCGATCGTGTAGACGACCGTGGTGCTGTTAGACGACTCTTTGCTGAGCGATAAGGAGCGTAGAGGATTCTGCTTTCGCTGGACTGAGTTTGAGTGAAGATTGTCTTCAACCTGTACGTTTCTCAGTCTTTTGTATTTTAATTGTTTCCTATAATTAGTGTTACAATGCATATATTTTTGTTAGAATGTATGTGTGGTAATTCTGTCATAATGAAATCGGAAAGATCCGCTTCTGCTCATGGATACTCTTGTTTAAGAGTTCCTTCACTTTTTTGTCTCCACATAATAGTTAAAGTATACATATTATAGCCATAGATTCGTTTATTGAATTTTTATAACAGAGTGTAATATCAACAACAATTTATTGAATAAAAAACTCAATACTTTTATTGATAAATAGAATATGTTTCTAACATTTACGAATTGTGAGTTTTAGGAAATTTCCAATAGAAACTAAGTGGTGGTGAACCCTGTGCATGTTGTAATTTATAAATGTTTATCATGTTCTTCTATAATTTTTTTTTCGAGTTTTTCAAATTGAATTATATTGGCACGTGCGTTCACACGCTTTCATTCTTTAAGGTTGGTGCTAAATAATAATAATATATAGAGTTGAGGCTAATTGTTTCGATAATTACTTTTTTAAAAAAACTTAGATTATATTTAATAATTTAAAAAAATGTTATTGGTACTTTGAAGGAAAAAATTAAATCAATAAATTATGTTATATGAAATTGTATAAATATAGGTGGACAATCAAGGGTAAAAATTTTTAAATTTAAAATATTAATGATCAAATTGAGAACTACTTAATACATTAGTGGCTATGTAAAAGTGAGTGTAGACTCTCTATCTCTCTAGGTTAGAGGTTTTATCTTCCATCTTAAATTAGCATGTTAAATAAAGCATAAACTATCACATTTGAGGTTTGATCCTCCATCTTCATAATTGTTATACTAAAAAGAGGTCATACTAAACAACAAGTGGCTTTGGTCTCTCACATTTTAAAATATACATTTTTAGTCTCTAAAGTTTAAGAAATATGCGCATTTCGTCTAATCCATTTTTAGATTTGGTCTGATCTAGTGTAGACTCAAACTTTTTAAAAAGTTTGTTATTTACCGATCAAGCTCGCTCTCTTGCTTTCTCTATGAATATTTTTTAGTTTTGTAAAATTCCAAGAGGAGAGAACATTCGGTAATGAATTAATAGCTTGGACTTCTTCTTCAAGACGTCCACGTGGGTCTTGGCTTTCACTAGTAAGGGAGGTTAAAGATTTTCTTTGTTTGTTTTTCCTTTCTGTTTTGCTTGCTTAAATTTTTTTTAAAAAAAGAAACGGGGGCTTTACGAGATTTTTGAAGTAATTTTCTTTTCTTACATTTTAACTTGGAAAAAGTAAATTTTGAAGTAATTTTCTTTTCTCATCTCCCTCTCCTTCCGGTTCCGGGTTCGCGGTCAAGGCTGACCGCTCCTCAAAACCCTCCGAGTAGATGTTATACCCAAATTCTTCGTTCGCTCATTAATTTACCAGTCATGGCGACTACACTTATCTCTGGCCTTTCTTCAAACCTAAAACCTCCTCTTCTCTCTGCCATTTCATCTTCCCCTTTAACCCTTCGACCCCAAACCCAAAACGCTCCATTTTCTAACTTCCCCTTCAAAATTCAGAATCTCTGGCTCAATCCCGCAAGAAATTCCAATGTGTTATCCCATAATCGAAGTGGGTTTCTGATTTCAAGGAAATTGGAATCTTTCACCGTCTTTGCTGGGGATTCTGAAGCTCAAAATGATGATAGAGGGGAGAGTACAATGCCTGAACGGTTCAGGTATTTAACCAAAGAAGCTCCTGATCCTCCTGTGAGGTGGCCTTTCTTTGTGGGTAAAATCTTCTTCTCTTTACACTTTTTTTTTCTTTTTCTTGGTTGTTTTAGATGATTCAGAATCTGTTTTGTTTCTGGTCTGTTGAATTTTAACACTTCATATGTTGGTGAGCTCGGGATAGTTGAATTCAGGATAGAAAAGATTGCCAAAGTTGATTAACAGTTAATGAAGGACTAATGCTTTTACAATGACGCCTAATTTATAAAACTCGTTAGAGTACTGGTAGGATCCTAATTAGTTGATAAAAGGCCTTTTTGAAATATTTATCATTGTAACAAGAACACCTGTATCTACAATAGTTTCTAAGCTCCAGAGTTTTGAATTTCATTGCACAGGTTATGATACCTCTTAAGGCATGTTTCAGAGTGATTCTAAAATGGTTAAAATTGCCTTTGACATTTGCAAAATCATTCCGAAACATGTTTTTAATTATTCAAAATCAGTTTGGTTGATATGAGAATTGCATTTAAAGGTGTCAATTTGTATATTAAATTAATTTGAAGTGATTAAAAGCATGTTTGGGAGTGATTTTGAATATGATAAAAGTAATTTTAACAATTTTCAAAATCACTACCAAACATACACTTAGTTTGCCAATGCCTTTTCATGATAAGGGCGAAGTCTTGTGGCACACTAGTTTCTTTGCCGTCTTATGGGGTATTTGGATCGAGCGTGATAATAGGATCTTCAGACAAGTTGAGAGACTCGATACCTCTCCGTGGGCGTCAATCACAGGGCCTTTTTGTTATTATAAACTTGGTATGATTTTGTTGGATTGGAGTCTTTTCTTTAGTTAGTTCTTGCACTCTCATTTTTTGTTGGGGTTTTTTTTTTTTTTTCTTTTGTTCCTTATTCAGTTGTCTTTCTCAATGAAAGCTCAGTTTCTTATCGAAAAAAGGAAAAAAAATGGTATGCACATGTGAGTATGTGTTTGAAAGTTGGATGCTAACCTTCATATGTAATTAGCCTAAACCATTGCATAAGTTTTATGAGTTTTCTCTCCTATCATTTTAATATACTGAATTTGGATTCTCAGTAATGTATTTGAATCTTGTTCATTACTTCCCTTTCTGACGAGAAAAATTGGAAAGCTTATGGATTAAGCTTAATCTTGTTCATAGTGCCCGTTGAAGCTTGTGCAGATATGATATTTGTCTATTGTCCCAAACCACATCTCCCCACAATATGAGCAGCTTCTTTTTCTGCCTCATCCTTTGTTGTTAATCAGAATAATTCAACCTTAATTATATAGAAGTTCAAGTTCGTTATCTTTCGATATCATTATTGGAAGATGAATTAATTGCTTTTAAAGTAACAACTTTTATCCTTGGTTATAATGCAGCTCTGGCATTTATTCTCTATGCTTGGAGAGCAGTCTTGTTTGAACTTGCTAACTGGAGAAAGGCTGTTTTTGGGGTCTTTGGTTTTGTGGGATACATATTGAAAGGTGCTTTGGCTCTCGTCCTCTATGTTATTGGAGATCCTATCACTTCTATGATAAGAGGCATTGAGACTGCATTCTACACTATTCGATCTTTCTACTCAGGCATAGTCGCTTATGCGCCCATTCCCGAACTGACCACGATAATCATACTAGCCTCAACCGTGCTTGCAATTTCAGAAGCAAGTGCCCCAGATTCCGTTAGTAGTCAACCATATCTTCTAACGATATCAGGTCTTGCTGGCTATACAGTGGTGCGAGGTTACATTTCCGAGCCTTTCTTCTGGACGATTCTGTTGTGTGTATACGGTTTCTCTAGGTTCGTCAAAAAGAGAAATGATGTAACTTCTGCATTACCTGTTGCTGCTGTGTTTGCTGCCATAGGAGAGCCATGGGTAAGAATCTTGGCTATGGGTTCATTTCTGGCTTTGGCCATTGCTCACCATTGGAAGAAGCTTTCACAAGGAAAGAAAGAAGATGAGTACGAAGATGAAAAGGGTGTGTATCAGAGGGATGTTCCACTGCCTCTTTTGGGTGTAGCTTTAGCTATTGGAATCCATGCTGCTGCCAAATGGGCTGGATATAGGCACTTAACATGGATGATTGTATGAATATAAAGACTTCAATTTTGATGTGAGCTTTTTGATTGGAGATAGTGTATCAACTGTTAGTATTATGAGGAGGTACATTATGAGGACGTTGATTTCAAAGATGAAACCCTCTAATTTATCATTCAATATATATTTAAATTTTTAAAAATCTTTCTAGCTTAATAATCTAATTTACTTCCATAAATATAATATGAAAGTTTTATAAGAGCTAATTTTCTATATATATATATAAATTGATCAGTCTTATTAGATAACCATTTGTGTTTTTCGTTTTTTATTTTTTTTTTCCATAACTTTTTTACATTGTTTTTATCTTCCTAAAAACAGTATTTTGAATTCTTAATTAGATTGTAGAAACAAACCAAATTTTTGGTATTCAAAATTTAAGTTGCATTTTGAAATTTTTTTGTAAAAAAGTAAATAATAAAACAAGAAAAAAACCTTATTTGTGGAATTAGGGTTTAGATTACCCATTAGAATTTTATGTCGATGCATAACATAAAACTTTTTGCTCTCTTCCTCAAATTTTTCTACTTATTTAGGAAGAATTATTTAATAAAGTTTCTTGCTACTTTGATGATACTTTTGGACATCATGAATACTTTTATCTAGAAGATTTTGAGATAATTTTAAATGAAATCAAAGAAAAATAGTTATAAATAATTAACAAATGTTCCTGATCTTTTAGATGGTACATGAGTACATAAATTGAATGTTATTAATGGCCTCAATTTACATAATACTGATTTATGTGACGTGGCTCGCCACTTGATAGCGTGCCCTGCCACCTGGCAAATAGTCTCTTAACTTAAACTAGGAAAATTTTTAATACTACGAGAATATTGTACTCCCTTTATTCATATTAGGGATTTGTCTTCATAAATATTTATAGACTTCATATCAAAGTTGGTAAATCCCACCACATTTTTAAAACTATATTGATGTGACAAATAACAGATTTTTTCTCCTAACACCTTTTTTTCCCACTTAAACTAGAGAGTTCCCTCTTTTATCCCAACGCCTTTTTTTTTTTCGCTCTCCCTATTGTACATTGATGAGCCCACCTACTCAATGGACAACATTTAGCAATCATTTTGGTCCTATGTTATGCTATTTTCACTATTTAAATGCCTGTTTAACTTCGTAGGGTAACCCTACATGCTCATATTAACATACTCTTATGTACACATATTATAGGTTAGTTATGTCGCAATTCATTTATCAAAAAATAAAAAATAAAATAAAAAATGTTAGATGCACAAATATGCAAAAATTCACTTTATTTGCACGTGTTTCAATAGTAAATTTATTGAATCAAGAAAAATATGACCTACAATAAAGAACAATTTGGACATTAATGTAATACTTGTCATGTCACATTACCTCCGATTTTTAAGTTAGTTTATTTGAGGTTTAGAATGCAGCAAGAGATTTTAAAAATTATAATAGATTTACTCGTCCTAAAATTATAAAGATGTATATATAGGACGGATAACCTAAGAGTTTCCCCTTTTCCAATAGATATCTTGAGTTTTCACCATTTTCTCTAACTCATGCACGAGTCATGAGTGTGCAAATTGCACACCCTTGGACTAAGAAGGTCCACCTCTGCCTTGGTCAAGGTAAGTCATAGGCAGATTGGCCTATTGTTCATCTTGCTTATGACTCATTTGGGTTTTGGATTTAGTTTTGCGATTTTGAATTTTGGTTTTGTCCAGTTTGTACCCAAATAGTATTCAGCTTAACCTATTTTAATCTAAATTTAAAATTATCTATAATAATAACAAAAAAAAAAAAAATGATTGTAATTTTAAAAGTTTGAGAAACTAAAATATATCTTTTAAAAATTCAAAAGTTCCCAGAATAAATTTGAAAGTTGAAAACTAAAATAAATACCTTAGAAATTTAAGAATTAAAATGAAAGTATGAAAATAGATTTTAAAGGAGAAAAAACTGGCAGCTTCATGGATCCTTCAACTTGGAATTTGTTTTTTGGTTAGGGTCAGTCATAATGGTCCAATCCTTTCCTATTGCCCCAATTAATTCAATGAACCTTATATGAATAAGACCGAGTCACAATGACTTGTCTCTTTTTTCTTTGAATATGTCAAAAATATTTGTACAATATCAATTATACTTTAGTGGTGGATTCATAATAATATATCATAGAACTTGATATATTTTAGTATGACGATAAACAATATTTATAATCTAACACTGTACTTTGAAAATTATAACAATTTAATCCTATGATAAAGATTTCAATCAAAATTTTGTACCAAGGATTTAATATGGTTTGGGTTGACTTAAGAAAAAATATTTTTAAAAAATTCATTTTTATTTAAATACTTTTGTTAAAATTTAATTTAAAAACTATTTTGAATGATCGTCAAACACTCCAATTTCTTTCAAAATAACTTATTTTTTAAATTAAACACTTGAAAATGTAATTCAAACACATCTTAAAAGTTATTATTGTCTATAAATTAGATTTGATTCCTATCTTAATCAATTTACTGATCTACGTATTTATGCATTCATAACTCAACCACCGGCCTCTAGGATAACACCTCCAATAAAATAATGCCGAAGACGGACCGCTAATCGTTGAAGCATTGTATATATGAACTGTATTTTTTTAAGTTATGTTTAATAAATAATTGATCAACATATATATTTCAAACAAGACCAATCATTTTCTCTCTTTTTTTTAGGATAACAATGGTGGAAATAGAGATCGAATCTGTTGGATTGTATCAGCACGCAACGGAAGCAATGAGTATCGATAAGCACTCTAATTCATTAATTTTGGCCGAAATGAAAAATATTATAGCAGAAATTAATGGGTTTCAAGATATAATACCTTTAAAGAACCTTTGAAATCTCGATTTACAGCTACAAATTCCGAACCAAATCTTTGTGTAGACCACCACAAGATCTTCCCTACTATTCTCTTGGTGTTGTGGAACTCAAAATAAGCTGGAATCAAGGGAATCTGGAGAATGCTCACAACAGCAACCCAATGGAAGAACACATTCTTCACCCGCAAAATACTTTTGATTGCATTGTCTCAAAATCACTCCAATCTCTTCAATATATTACAGACCATCATGCAAAGAGAATAGTTGCATGGGATGCAACTCATGCTTGGAGTAATTGAAGCTTGAAGATGATGGGTTATTAGTGAGTTACTTGAAGATGGAGTTGGAAAAACTCATTTTTCCATTTGTGTAATTTTCTAATTCCAAATTCTTATTTTGATTTTAAAATCACTTTTGATTTAAAAATCAAAATTTATTAATTTTATAAATTAATTTTCTAATAAAATAAATAATTATTTAAACCATTTAATAATTCTAATTAATTTAATATCTAATATTAAATTAATTTTACACAAATTCATCTTCATATATTTAAATCATATTTAAATATATATTCTCCAATTTCGTTTAATTCTAATTTGAACGTTTCAAATTAACTTATCATGCTACTTTAGAGCTAATTCATTTTCGAGCTAGTAAGAGGACCTTGTGGACCTACAGATCATGGGCTCCAACGATCCGAGATTAAACGGTTAAACTCATTAGACCGAACTAACCCCATTCGTTAACTAATGAATCACTCCACTAAAGCCCATAGTTGAAATCCCCTCACTATAGATATATTATGTCCACTTGATATAACCATGATTAGTAAGTTAACCCTTCACAGGTTGTTCGTAATAACGGCTGGTTCGGATCTCTGTTTTATCCCTGAAATTAACTCTTGTTCCTTAAGTCCCATTGATCCCCTAATGAACAATTGTTTTGTGATTCAATCAACAAAATTGAGTCCCTCTCGAGCTAGTGAGAGGGCGGGGTCCCTTGTTCAAGACCCAGAACCAACACTTAAGGGAATAACCTCTCTACTATCCCTAAAAGCGGGTAAGAGTGAATTCCATCTAACACCCTATGTCCCCAGCTATCTATCCAGTCTTACCCCTAAAATAGGAGGTTATTGAGCTGACGCTGTTGAGCCAACCCTCACATATGCAAGTCTAAGGATAATTCTATATAAACAAGAGTTCATAGTTAGCTCAGGATTAAGGTCAAGTTACCTAGGTCATCACTTTGAAATAGTCAGTCTTAAACAGTAAACAACGTTATAAAGTAAGAGTGCCTGATTTCGTGGTCTGATCTTGTACAAACTTTTTTGCACAAGGACACCCCTACTTCTTATGTCCCAACATGAAAGAATTAGGACCACTTCGTTTGTAGCACTTTACAACTCTTTGCAACAACAGAGTATGTTGCATCCAATAGTGTTACCAGAATAAGGTACCCAACCTTATTCATATACTATAGATCATTTTGACTATTTCCTCGAACCTGATCTACCTTTATGTCTGCACATAAAGTTCAAGTACTCATCTAATAGTCAAGGGACTTTTAGGTTTATTGGATTTCTATTAAGCAAAACGTCTATTCAATAACACCTTATTGAATTTTCAGAATAAGTTCTATTGTCTACATACCACGAGTTTTAGGACATAAAACCCAACAGAATCTCCATATCTAAGATGGAAAATCATGTCAATAATCGTTGAACTATGCTTATTTTGTCAAGGCCAATTATTTTCACCCACCTCGATAAATAATTAAAATTTAATTATTTTAAGTCTCGTTTAATAACCATTTGAAAGTCAATTGATTATCAACCAAGATTTTAATAAATGTAATGAGTGGGGCTTAAACTTGAGTTTGGAGAAGGCTAAAATACAGATGTACCACTTAGCTAGCTAGTGGTTTTGAAACTATACTAATTATATTTATATATAAAAAGCATAAAGTTGAGGGGAGTTTGAGCCCCTCCTGGATCCATACTAAATTCGTCCGTGTTCTTAGTCAAAATCTAGAAGCACAAGCAAGTTTTCAAAACTTACTTTTTTAGCTTTTAAAATTTGACCGATTTTTTAAAACATTAGTAGAAAGTGGACAATATAGAATAAAAATTTAGATGTGGGAAAGTAGAGTTTAGAAACTTAATTTTCAAAAAGAAAAAGAAAATTTTAGTATATTGAAAATGAAGTAACTCAATATAAGAATATTCCCATACCAACTTAAATACATAATGTTTATTAATTTTGACTCGTTAAAACATGGTGTGTGTTTATATATATATGAACTATATTTTCTAGTTATGATTGCTAAATTGATCAACATATGAACACAAACAAGACCATATATTTTAGCCAGCATCTAAAAAAAAAAAAAAACTTGTGATTAATTAGTCGATACATCCCAAAGAATAAAAGGTCTGCCATGCATACTTATTAGGGATAATATCAATTTATACACCCTAAAGTTTAGATGATACCAATTTAAATCTTAAATTAATAATTGTATCAATTTAAATCTTTCATTTTTTTTTGGTGAATCAATTTATACCCTCCACTATTTTTTATTTAAAAAACCTTGAGCAAAATTTATAGTGTGTGACAAATAATCCCTAAACTTTCATAAAATAATCGATTTAGATTCTTAATCCTAATTTTCTTTGAGAATCATGTATCTATTTAATTTAATTGTCCATTTTATAAAACCGACATTTGAAGAAATATACACCCATTTGAAATTAATGTATGAATGATTTTAAAAGGTAATTACAGTGAAATTTAATAAATTGATAGGACAATGGTCATTTAGAGACAAATAGATATTTGCGGTATTTATTGCTTTTGGAAACATCATCACATTTTATTCCAATTGTTGATTAGTTCACTACCGCGTTATGAAGACCAAGTACTTGCTATAGGTCGTTACATTTGTCGACATTCAAAGAAAATGAAAACCAATAATTGTTTGTTGACATTTCAAATGAGCTTTAATTTTTCCACAAAAGTTTCAATCAAACTTTGGTATATAAATACAATTCATATCATTTCAATAATTTATATCAAAACATCTTTCTTTTTAGTCTCAAACTAAAAACCAAATATTCTCAAAATCATTCAATATGTCATCTCTTTCAAGCCTTCTTTTCCTTAGCTTTTGCTTTTCTTTGCTATTTTTCTGCTCAATTTCTGAAGATGACCAACGAAAGGCAACTCTTATTTTTGCCTCTAATATATTATCTCAATTTTTTTTCTTTTTCTTTTTGGTTTAATATGTAATTATTAATATATATTTTTTTTTTACTTTGCAGACGTATATTGTATACATGGGAAGTCATCCAAAACACCAAGTTTCAACCTCATCTCATCATATGAGAATGCTACAAGAAGCCATCGGGAGGTGATTATAATCGTCCAACTTTAATTTAATAGGGGCTAGGTTTAATTATTAATCTAGTCTTTGAATTTTTGTGTTCGTGTTTAATAGATCTAATTTGAAAAGTATGTATAATAAGTTTCATTACTAAATTAGCTAGAAGTCATTGCCATATTCAATGTTTCTTAAGTTGTTGGTTTCAAATATTGTGTCTAAAGATATCGAATTGGAAATGAATTTATCAGACAAAAAATTGAAAATTAATTTGATATGTTAACATAAAGTGAAGAGAGTTCAGTGACTTATTTTATTAGACATATATTTTTTTAAATCTAGAACTTATAAAATACAAATTATATAATTGAGAAATCTATTAGACACATTTTTAAAACTAAAAAACATGTCTTTGACGACACATGTTTGAATGTTCAAAACTAAACTTATACTAGATAATCAATTCATTATTTGTTAGATCAAACTCATATGTTATGATCATCAAATGTACTGACTAAGAAAAAAAAAACTCTTATTTTCAGTACTTTCGCTCCACACTCTTTGCTCCATAGCTACAAGAGAAGTTTTAATGGCTTCGTTGCGAAGCTAACTGAAACTGAAGTAAAAAAAGTTTCAGGTACGTACATCTTCATAAACCTTAAGGATATGCTTTTTTTTCCCATGGGATCAAGGAAAATAAGTCCTATGATGTGAAGACATGTATAATATATTAGCACCATTTCTAATTTCAAAGAATTATATTATTTAAATTTAAGACTTTTTATATTAATCGTCCGTGTAATAGGTTAGCTAATGCTTTAGCAAAAGAGGCCAGGACTAACCATCAGGATAGTATTTGGGCTTGGGATTTTCCAGTCCGTTTTCTCATTGTGGCTAAATCGGATGTTACTCATTCTTAGTCCATAAGGCAGCATAAAATTCTTTCCATTTTTTTTTAAAAAATTAAGGATTTTTATCGTTTAATTATGTGTAATATATTTGAACTATATGGTTGTACATTTTCCACGTCGGTCCATAATATATATATATATATTTTTTTTTCTTAATTTTAGAAATGAAGGATGTAATTTCAGTTTTTCTAAATGAAAAAATACAACTTCACACAACAAGATCCTGGGATTTCATGGGGTTGACCCAACAAGTTAATCGAGTTCCATCAGTGGAAAGTGATATCATTGTGGGAGTATTTGACACCGGAATTTGGCCAGAATCCCCTAGTTTCCTCGACCATGGATATGGCCCGCCACCGCCAAAGTGGAAGGGTTCTTGTGAAGTCTCATCCAATTTCTCTTGTAACAAGTAAGTTCACAAACAAAATACATCAGAATTTTTTACATTGATTCCATATTGCCTATTATTTAATTGTAACGTCTCGAATTTAAGAGGGGGACATTGAATGAACCGAGATCACATCTAAATGAGATGATCAATTTTAAATCTGAGACATTACATTAATTATCTAAAATTATGCTTGGGAGTGCTTTTGTAATGATCAAAATCACTTTTGACGTGGCTAAAATCACGTTTCTAGTTGATTGTCAAACACCAAAATTTAGAAATTGTGGTACTTTGACAATGATAGAAAAATGATTTTTGAAACATCTAAAAAAAAATAGTTTGATTTCAAGTAATTTTTGTTAGGTGATTGTGAATGTTTTTTTTTTTTTTTTTTTTTTAATATTGGTATTTCATTTTTCAAAATTCTCCTCCTCTTATGTCACTTTATTTTGTCCTAAAATTTTTAGAAAATGTGTATATTTCTTTTTAAAATTTTTTATTTCTTCTTATCTTACGCTCCCCCTAATTATATCAGCTCTAAAGTTTTTATCATGTTAACCACTAATTTTGTTTTATTATTATTTTTTTAAAATTACATTATTCTCATTTTTTTTCTCTCTTCAAATGGTTTTAACTTCTCTCAAAATTTTCTCTCTCGAGCTGTTTTTAAACATCTTTCTCTAACTTTGTGCTCTTGATTTTTTCCTCACTGCTAAGTTTTTTTTCTCTCTTTATAAAGTTATTCTCCCCAATTTTTCGTCACCAATTTTCTTTTATATCTTTGTTATTTTATTTCTCTATATTCAAAATTTCATTGCTTTGAAAATGTTCTCTAGTTCGGACCTTTTTAAATATAAAAAATTAAAAAAATTTACACTTTATGTTAGAAAAAAAAAGTGGAGGACAAATATGAAAAATGAGAGATATATGTTTTCCATTCAACTAAGCATGCCTTTATATAGGCTTATAAACATAACCATAGGAATGCCAATGGTTTAAAGCTATAAATGTCATCAAATGCTCATAACTCACATAACTTCTATAACTCAAAAATCACTATTGGTTACAAAAAACTAAAAGTCACAAAACCCAAAAGTCACACTAAATGCCACAAATAAAGTATAATAATGACAAACTTTTCAACACCCCCTTAAACCTGATTTGTTACACCAAGTAAACTCCTCATTTTGATAAAAGTCTCCAACTTGAGGGGTTTTGTGAAAATGTTTGCCGCTTGGTCTTGTGGCTTGATATATTTGAGTTCTACTTCTTTCTTCGTAATGCAATCCTGAATGTAGTGAAATCGGGTATCAATGTGCTTGCTCCTCCCATAAAATACTGGATTTTTGGCTAAGGCAATAGCCGATTTGTTGTCAACAAAAATCTCCATTGGACCTTCCATTTGAAACTTCAACTCCTTCACTAAGTTTCTTAGCCAAATTGCATGACATACACGTGAAGTTGCTGCGACGTACTCTGTCTCACATGTTGATAATGTGACTATGGGTTGCTTTTTCGACATCCATGTGAACGCCGTTTCACCAATAAAAAACACAAGTCCCGTAGTGCTCTTTCAATCATCCAAATCACTACTCCAATCACTATCGCAATAACCAACAATATCAAAATTGCTAGAAGAGACATAGGAAAGACCATACCCAATCGTCCATTTGATGTAGCGAAGTATCCTTTTTGTCATTTTGCAATGTGTTTTTGTCGGTTCCTCCATAAATCGACTAATAATTCCAACCGAATAAAGAATATCCGATCTTGTACATGTCAAGTATCTCAAACTTCCAACCAAGCTTTTGAAATATGTAGAATTTACCTTCTCTCCTCTATCTTGCTTGGTGATTTTGACTCCACATTCCATCGGTATTCCAACTGGATTAGCATCATTCATATTGAACTTCTTGAGCACTTCTTTAGCATAGCCCTCTTGGGATATAAAAATCCCATCTTCACCTTGTTTGACCTCGATCCCAAGATAGTAACTCAGGAGATCAATGTTCGTCATTTTAAACTCCTTTGCCATCTCTCTTTGAACTCATCAAACATGCTAGGATTGTTTTCGGTAAATACTAAATCATCAACATATAAACAAATGATTAGTATGCTTTCATCTTGCATTTTGATGTAGAAAGCATACTCATAAGGACACTTCATATACTTCTTCTCTTGAAAGTACTTGTCAATCTTCGAATTCCATGCTCTTGGTGCTTGCTTTAAACCATAAAGTGCCTTCTTCAATCGAAGCACTTTATCTTCTTCACCCTTGACTTCATAACCCAATGGTTGTTCCACATCGACCTCTTCCTCAAGAATTCCGTTCAAAAATGCTGATTTGGCATCCATTTGATGTATCTTCCAATGATTATGGGCTGCCAAAGCAATAATCAAACGAATAGTTTCAAAGCAAACAACAGGGACAAATACCTCATCATAATCGATGCCATGTCGTTGGCTATACCCTTTCACCACTAGTCTCGCCTTATGCCTCTCAATATCGCCATTGACTTTTCTCTTTGTCTTGTATACCCACTTCACTCCGATCATTTTGTGCCCTTTTGGAAGCTTGGTTAACTCCCATGTGTCATTTTTCTCTATCGCTCGAATTTCTTCATCCATTGTATCCTTCCATTTCTTGCTTGTAATGGCTTCTTGGAAACTAATAGACTCACAATCACCAAAAAGACAATAGAGAATTGTGTCATTTTGATTTTCATTTACCTCATTAAGTTCCTGTAGACTTCAAGTTCCTCTTGGGCCAATTTTGTTCTCTGAATCGTTGGATGAACCTTCAGATGATGATCGATCGGTCGAATGACGTGACATTGGAATGGGAAAACCTTCACCCATTTCATCCCTGGTCGGCTCATTTTCATCGTCTTCTTCAAAATATGGAAGGAAATCATACTCCTCCTCTTGTATATTCCAATCCCAAGAGGCTTCCTCATAAAAAACAACATCACGACTAATCATTACCTTCCCATTCAAAGGATTGTAAAGACGATAACCCTTTGAACTTGCATCATACCTGATGAAGATGAGTTTCTCGCTTCGATCATCGAGCTTGGTCCTTTTTCTTCCGACACATAAGCATATGCAATACTCCCAAACACCTTGAAGTGACTAATCCCGGGTATTCTTCCGTTCCATGCTTCTTGAAGTGTCTTGTCAAGCACACTTTTGGTTGGTGCTTGATTTGTCAAATAAACCGTACAAGCTACGTTCTCTGCCCAAAATTCCCTCGACATCTTCTTTGTCTTTAGCATGCTTCTTGCCATGTTCAAGATTGTCCGATTCTTCCTCTCCACCATGCCATTTTGTTGCAGTGTCCTTGGGACTGCTAATGGACGTCAGATGCCTTTTTCATCACAAAATTGTTTGAATTCATTTGATGTGAATTCACCACCTCGATCGGTTATCATGGCCTTGATTGTAAGGTTGCTTTCATTCTCCACACGTGATTTAAATCTCTTGAAGATTTCAAATATGTCTGATTTTTTCTTCAAAAAGTACACCCATGTTTTTCTAGAAAAATCATCGATAAAAAGAAGGAAATATTTACTTTTACCATGAGACTTTGATTTGATCATTCCACACACATCGACATAGATGAGTTTTAAAGGCTTCTTTGCTCTTGTCATAGACTCCTTCAGAAAACTACTTCGATGATGTTTGCCAAGCAAACACCCTTCACACACTTGGTTTGGCTTGTGAATGTGTGGTAAACCTTGCACCATCTTCTTCTTCGACAAATCTTCTAGACTTCCAAAATTGAGGTGCCCGAACCGTAGATGCCATAGCCAAGAGAGATCTTCATAACACTTCTTCAAGCATTTTGGAACATCATTACATATATTCAAAGGAAACATTTGGTTTTAGTCATGGAGACTTTAGCAATAAGTCTCGCATGATTATCCCTCAAATACAAACAATTTTTTTTCATTTGAAGTTCAAAACTTTTCTCTAACAATTGCCTTACACTCAATAAATTATTTTTTACATTGGAAATGTAATAACCATGTGTGATATATTGATTTTCTCCATTTTTTAACCAAATGAAAATTTTACCTATTCCTTTTATGGCGGCCAAAGAATTGTCTCCAAAGGCAATAATACCTTTCTCCATCTCGTTCAACTCCACAAACATCTCGTGTTTTCCACACATATGATTCGAGGCTCCTGTGTCAAGATACCACATACTATCTTGATTCTCTTTTTCTCTCTTTGAAATCATAAATAAGGTTCCATTCTCCTCTGTATAATTGGATTGCCCTTGATGGGTTTTTGATGTGCTAGCAATTGATCGGTCCTGATGCTTTCGATCAATCGACTCTGTTTGAGATGAGTAACATTCATTTGCATAATATCCATTTTTGTTACAATTATAACATTTTACCTGAGATTTATCTCTCCCGGACCTTCACCACGTCTTCCACGACCTCGACCTCCTCTTCCTCTTGAGGATTCAGACGAGTTTTGAGAAACATCAGTGTTGGCTTCACCTCTTACACCATGGCCTCGACCACTACGACCTCTACCACATCCACGACTATTCTCTTTCTTGATTTTGAGTTGGAGAAGTTATTCAACAGTCTCTATTTGCTCCATCTTCCTTTTCTTTTTCTCCTCATAGGCTTGTAACGAGCCTATAAATTGTTCAGTTGTCATGTTCTCGAGATCCTGT
The DNA here is from genome assembly GCF_009727055.1 of Benincasa hispida. Lineage (NCBI taxonomy): Eukaryota > Viridiplantae > Streptophyta > Magnoliopsida > Cucurbitales > Cucurbitaceae > Benincasa > Benincasa hispida. The sequence goes on from NC_052360.1 coordinate 23,642,805, forward strand.
GTCTCCTTGATCATCGTGGCGATAATCTCAAACTTTGTATTTAGGCTTCGTAAAACCTTCTCCATGACACGAACATCAGTGATTTCTTCACCATTCTGTCTCAATTGGTTGACGACAGCCATTATTTTTGTATGATATTCCGCTATCACCTCCATCTCCTTCATTTGTAAAGATTCAAACTCACCACTTAAGGTTTGCAACCGTACCTTTTTCACACGATCGGATCCTCTATGAGTCGATTGGAGCTTGTCCCATGCCGCCTTTGACGTTTCCGCATTGGCGATGGTCTCAAACATATCTTCGTCCACCGATTGATACAAGATATAAAGGGCCTTCTTGTCCTTCTTTCTTGTCTCCTTTAACTGCGCTTGATCAGCTCTAACTTCTGCCACTTGGAAACCGTTCTCCACGATCTCCCACACGTCTTGTGCTCTTAGTAATGCTTTTATCTTGATGCTCCAATTGTCATAGTTGAGCTTGGTAAGCATTGGTAGCTGAAGTGAACCTATCCCACCGCTGGCTATTTTTCTCTCAATATTTTCTACTAGCTTTGATACCACTATGTTAGAAAAAAAAAGAGGAGGACAAATATGAAAAATGTGATATATATGTTTTCCATTCAACTAAGCATGCCTTTATATAGGCTTACAAACATAACCATAAGAATGCCAATGGTTTAAAGCTATAAATGTCATCAAATGCTCATAACTCACATAACTCCTATAATTCAAAAATAATTATTGGTTACAAAAAGCTAAAAGTCACAAAACCCAAAAGTCACACTAAATGCCACAAATAAAGTTTAATAATAACAAACTTTTCAACACTTTATAGCAAAAAGTTCAAAAAATATAAAATACTTTTAGAGTTTTTTGTGTAAATATTTTTTGAATATTTCTATTTATAAGAATTTCCTTTTTAGAAGATCTCAATGTAAACATTTATTCTAAAAGTTAATCTCAAATATGTTCTTGAGCGATGATTGAAAATCCCATTTAGTTTTGATTGTACTAAATCACTTTTAAAATTGTAGAATCAAATATTAAAAAGATGATATATAAATCATGGGTTAATAAACTAATTTGGTTAAAACACTACTTTTAAAAACATTCCCTAACATACGACGAGCCTAACATGAGCTTGGATGTTGTATGTAGTAAAATCATTGGAGCTCGATCATATCGTCGCAATGGTCAGTATCCAATAAACGATATCAAAGGTCCAAGAGATTCAAACGGCCATGGGACGCACGTAGCATCGACGGTAGCAGGCGGGTTGGTCAGGCAAGCGAGTATGCTTGGTCTCGGCTCTGGCACGGCAAGAGGAGGAGTCCCGTCGGCACGTATCGCCGCCTACAAAGTATGTTGGTCAGACACTTGCTTTAGTGTTGATATTCTTGCAGCATTTGATGATGCTATTGCCGATGGGGTTGACATCATCTCCATGTCCCTTGGACCAAGGAAGCCGATAGCTAATTACTTTAGTGACCCCATCGCCATCGGAACTTTCCATGCAATGAAGAACGGAATCCTTACATCAACGTCTGCCGGCAATGATGGTCCAAGCTCTTTCACCCTTACAAACTTCTCACCTTGGTCTTTAACGGTGGCAGCCAGTACTACCGATAGGAAATTTGTAACTGGTGTTCAACTTGGAGATGGAAGAAGGTTCAATGTATGTCAATTAATTAGTCTCCTCTGTTTTCTAACTAATTGATTTTTTGTCTTTTGAATATTAACTGTATTAACTCTATTTTCTTTATTTTTTTTTCCTTTTGTAGTAAAGAGTTATAATCTTAACCAAATTCTAAGGGTCTGATTGAAGAAAAAAATATTTTTAGAAAATTCATTATTTAAATAGTTTCGATAGAAACTCTTTAAAATAAAAATACATGTCTTTTATAAAAGTGTTTTTATGTAAAGTTTGTTTCGTTTGTTATATAATAAAAATATTTTTATAAATTTTAAATTATTATAAAAGAATTCGCTCGTGGCTGTGGTTGGTGGTCATCGTTGTCGGTCGTCGGAGATGGTATTTGGAGGTTGGCCGACAACGATTGGCGAATGTGGTGATTGGAGTTGACTCATGACGATTTCTGAAGTTTCTAATATAAATTAGGGAGAGATTAATCATTAAATACTTAAAATTTATTTTTCTAAAAGTTGGTTTCAAGTATTTTTATCCTAAAGTAACTTATTAATATATATACTTTTCATATGTTTATAACAGGGAGTGACAATCAATACATTTGATTTAAATGGAACACAATATCCATTTGTGTATGCTGGAAATGTACCAAATGTTACCGGTGGCTTTAATGGATCCATCTCCAGGTTACTACTCAATTTTCATCTTTAATGATCTTGATTCCCCACTATATAATTTAATGATGTATTTAGGGGAATTGATTAATTATATCAAAATAATCATCGATTTATTTATTTATTTTGTATTAGTAAATATTTCATTTATGGTCTTTTTTTTTCCTATTAAGTTCAATTACTTGCGACCGTCGAGCATGTATATACTTTCACCAATTGAGTTATATTCGCTAAATTTATAGTCCCAAGTATGTTATCTAATATTTCAGATTTTTCTTTCTTAATTCTTTTGTGAAATAGATTTTGCTTGGGAAACACAGTGGACAGGGAATTGGTGAAGGGTAAAATTGCCCTTTGTGATATTTTGGTACCACAAACACTTTTAGGTTCTATAGAAGGGGCGGTTGGAATTATAATGCAAGACAAAAGTCCAAAAGATCTCACATTCTCTTTTCCCTTGCCTGCCTCCCATCTTGGCACACAAGAAGGAGCTCTCATTTCTTCTTATCTCAACTTAACTAGGTAAATTATTATACTCACTAATTACAAAATTCACATATTATTAATTATTAATTAAGGATGGATTAATTAATTAATTAATTAATTAATTATCTACATGATTATTTACAGCCTTCCAACAGCAACAATATCAAAAAGTATTGAAGGAAAGCATGAAGCAGCTCCTTTTGTTGCATCTTTCTCTTCAAGAGGTCCAAATCCAACAACCCCAAACATTCTCAAGGTATAATCAACTTCTAACTTTCTTTTACAATACTAAACTCATGGAAATGAAGAGTCACATATCATTTATAATATAACGATATTTTATAAGTAATTTTTTTTGTGATTGATTTTTCTTTTTTGGAAGTGCAGCCAGATTTGAGTGGTCCAGGAGTTGAAATTCTTGCAGCATGGAGTCCTATAAGTTCTCCTTCAACAGCTAAAGATGACAATAGAAAACTTCTTTTTAATATTATTTCAGGGACTTCAATGGCTTGCCCACATGCTACAGCAGTTGCTGCCTATGTTAAATCATTTCACCCTTCTTGGTCTCCTGCTGCCCTTAAATCAGCACTTATGACAACAGGTAATTAATACTAATCTATTTGCCTTTTGTTAGATCATCGATTCACCATTAAACTTAAGTTGATAGGTAAATATAAATTTAATATTATATTAATACCTATTCTACTACCATCTTAAATTACCGATTGACCTAAAAACATATGTTGATAGATGAAGGTAAATTTAATATCATATCATTTAACACCTTCTAATTAGGTTACACTCATTTTGTAACCTAGTCCAACCACAGCCAAAATATTAGAAGGAAAAAAAGTTTGTCACGTGTAAACTCAACCGTAAAAAATGGGTGTAAACCAACTACCAAACAAGTAATTTTTTTGGAAAAAAGTTACATTTTTGGTTCATAGGTTTTGGGTTTAATTTTCATTTGGTTTTTAGGTTTCAAAGTGTTTCACTTTTTGACTTTAAGGACCTCTTTGGTTGGCAATCTAGACTATGATTTATGTTTTCATATTCACTAAATTTAGTAAATATGTGTTTGGTTGACAACTTAGATTTTGTTTCCAAATACAATATTCAGATTTTATAATCCAAACACTGCAAAAAGCAACATTTTTACGTTTTCATTGTATCCAGAATTTGAATCTTTTCGTGTTATAAACTCAATTTTTAAAATTAATATATATATAATGTTATGTATTATAAGTTAGGTTAAATTGCAAATTTGATCCATGTGGTTTGGATAAAGATAGGAGTTAGTTCCTATGATTTTAAAAGTTAGACTATAATCTTTATGATTTGATATTTACTATATATATAGTCCCTATATGGTTTATTAAAATCCTCTTAAATAATTTCTAGCATAGAGACTATTTATAAAGCTTTTATCAAACAATAGAGTCTAAATTCAAATAATAAATCATAAGACCTGAATTTTAATTTCCTCCAAACTCTAGGGACCAAATTTAGAATTTATCTATAAATTATATAATATTATAAAATAGAAACTACACAATTTTTTTAACATAAAACATGTTCATAAATTAATTAATAATAGTGTATTATCAACTAATATTTAGTAAGTAACTACAACTAGCAATTTTCAACTCTTTATAATTCATTTTTGAATCTGCCACCAAACATATTTCTAAAAGTATGAAATACAACATTGTTTTCATTTAATCCATATCTTTTAAATTTATGTTTTCAGATTCTCTATCAAACAGCCCGATTTAGTTTGATTTTAATTTAGTCCCTAAGTTTCAAAATGTTGCAATTTTACCTTTGAGATTTGAGTTGTCTCAATTTAGTCCCTAGGTTTCAACACTCATACTTTCAACCTTGATTTTTTTTACTAAATACTCACTTCAGTATTAGACATTAATGTCTATTAATTAATGTAAAATAGTTATGAAATGAAAATTTTTAATTAACATTAATATTGATGAACAAATAGTGAAACTTAATTAATTATAAATATTTTAAATTTTGTAAATTAATTAATTGATATAAACCCACTAAAAATTAAATGTGAGTATTTTAAAAAAATGAAACTAAAAGTGTAAATCTTGAAATCTAGAGAGAAATTGAAACAAAACTCAAATTTCAAGGGTAAAATTGTAACATTTTGAAACCTACGGATTAAATTGCAATCAAACTCAAAATCTAAGGAGTACAAATGTAACATTTTGAACATAGGGACCAAATATAAACTAAATCCAAAACCCACGGGAAAAAATGTTTGGTTTAAATACTACTTTTCGTTTATTTTTGTACCTATACTTTCAAAATGTTCGTTTTGATTCCTATACTTTCAACTTTGATTCGTTTTGATATCTGTACTTTCAAAATGTTCATCTTAATTTGGTCCTTGAACTTTAAAAAAAGTGGTCAATTTGATCCCTTATCAATGAAGTAAAAATGAAAATGAAGGGACCAAAATGGTCACTTTTCGAAAGTATAAGAATTCAAATGCACCAAACTAAATAAAAGTACAAGGACTAAAATGAACATTTTGAAAACATATAAACCAAAATGAACTAAAGTTGAAAGTATAAAGACTATTGATGCAAAAATCCGAACAAGGGAAACACATTTAACCTTCACGTAACACTAGTAGTAAAATTGTTTGAAGGGGGAAAGAGCGTTGCTTACAAAAGAGAAAACTTGCACACTGATGTGGTGTTTACCACACGCACTCTGATGCTTAAAGCTAGAGAGTGAAAGAATGTAGAAGGTAGAGAGTCTAAGTATAAGATTCCTATTACCTCATATGAAGCTATAATGATGTATTTATATGTAGATAAAGTTGATCTAGATCTTCTCTTTTTCCCTTTTGAAATTTGATTATTTGATAACCTGCTCAAATCTTACATGGGATTCTTGGGCTCTGGTGTGTGGCCAGCATGCTCTATGTGAAAGTTGGACTTCTCGGCCTCGAAGGGGCCAGGATCGACCTTGGACTCCAAGGTCGAGGGCAAGTTGGGCCTTTGAGCCAATTAGGGCTCATATGGGGAGTTGGACCCAACTCCCCACCTTTAGCCCATCATAATCCTGTTTTGGTCACAGTCCGATTTTATTTTTTCCTTATTGATAGATCTATCATCTTGGTCCAAAATTCATTCGTAACATAGATCAAACTGAACATTTAAACCTTTTTTTTAATAGTATTTTGATGTCCACATAGAAATCAAAGTGTCACAACTTCTAAATTATGATTCTCTTTTATTCATATTATTGTCACAAAAATAGAGTTAAGTTAACACAATTTGAATGTATGTAATACAGCATTTCCTATGAGAGCTGAACTTAACAAAGATGCAGAATTTGCATATGGTTCAGGCCATATAAATCCACTTGGTGCAGTGAATCCTGGTTTGATCTACAATGCTTCAGAAATTGACTATATAAGATTCCTATGTGGCGAAGGTTATAACACCACTTTACTCCAACGAATCTTTGAAGATAATTCTACATGTTCTCCAACCAATTCTGACCAAGTTTTTGACCTAAATTATCCTTCATTTGCTCTTTCCACACATATCTCAACCTCATTCAATCAAACTTACAAAAGAAGGGTCACGAATGTTGGGTCAACAAATTCTACATATAAAGCCACAACTTTTGCTCCTTCAGGGATTAATATTTCAGTCAATCCTTCTATTCTTTCATTCAAAGCCTTGGGTGAAGAGCTAAAATTTGAGCTTATAATTGAGGGAAAAATCAGTAGAAGCATTGAATCGGCTTCCTTGGTTTGGGATGATGGTGTACACAAAGTGAGAAGTCCTATAATCGTCTTTGATTCTGATCCCTTCATTCACTAGTAAGTTTATAATTTCGTGTATTATCTCATTACCTAGGTTTCCAAATTATTAAACATCAATAAATGTATTAAAAGTTTTTTTTTCTCTTTGTCAAAACGAGCATAGCTCAACTAGCATATGGATGCATTAGCAACCTAGAGATTTGCGGTTTGAATCCCTTGTCCCTGTTGTCCTAAAAAAAGTTACTTCGTTTCATTAGCTATGTTCGTTGTGTACTTGTGTATATTTTAGTCTTTCAAATTTTCAATTTTAAAAAATAGGCTTACAAAATTTTTAATTTTAAATAGAATATAAGATTAATTGATTGTTGCAATTTATGCTGGATCAAACCTCTTTTCGTTTGAAAACTATTTGATTTTTTTTGTTTTTGGCTCTAGGAATAGCAATTATATATTTTATTTCAAACCACTTTTACAATGTTTTCATCTCCATCAAAAGATATTTTGAACTTCTCAAACAAATTCTAGAAACGAACCATTTTTATTTTTTTTCAAAATTTGAGTTGCATTTTAAAAATATTTGTATGAAGTAAATAAGAAAATAAAGAAACTTTGTTAATTAGTGGAATTAATGTTTATAAGTGGATCAATATAGACTCAATTAAAATTTTATATTAAAATTGTTTCATACATAAGACTTCTTTAAAGGAAGATTTGTACGAATGACTCAAAATTGGACTCAAAATGCCAAATGACCGGGATTTTCAAAAGAATATCGAATGGTCCTTTACTATCATCAACTTTGAGAGAAATTATCAAAATAGCTTTCTACACATGAAACCCTAATAAGCGACCTATATTTCATTAATATTCAAGTTTTTCCTTATTTATAAGAATGTCTAACTTCCTTAAAAAATACAATAAAATTAGGCAAAATTAGCATTCATTCCTCAACAATAAATTATTACGTTTTCTAAAAAGGAGAGAGAAAAGGATTTTAAGTGAGGCACGTTCGTTTAGGAAAATTATATTAATCATAATATTTTTCAGATACTCACAACTTTTCATATTCTTCAATTTCTCTCTCAAAACCCTCATATATATATATATATATTCAATATATACTATGATATATGTATTTTTTTTTTCTTTTTTTGTAGCCTTTATAGGAAATTTGATTATATTGTGATATATGTATTCGTTTATTTGATATAAAAGAGAGTTTTTTCCTCCAAAATTTCGACTTCATGTATTATGATATATACAAAATTTGATTTGTTGAGATTTCTGACTATCTAAATGATATATATATATATATTATGATGTAAATGAAATTTGTGATATACTATGATTTATGTTGAACATTTAGCCAATATATAATTTGTATGTCGTGATATATTTCATATATTTGTTTATATGGTGATTTATGTCAAGCATTGAGTCAAACTTTAATTTATATACTGTGGAATATTTCATATATTGATTAGGATATTTTCAAATAGCTAACAAAAAATTCTAAGGTATATTTAAAATAACCATGAACCCGTTAGATAAACCAATAAGTTGATACATGAAAACAAGGTAAATAGAAAATGAAATTTCATTAAATGCATTTTCTCTCTCCAATTAAACAAAAAATAAAATAAAATCTCAACAAATAAATACATTTTATCTCTCCAAATAAACAAAAAGAATAAATTCTCAACAAATAAATGCATTTTCTCTATCTTACATTAATTATGCTTCATCAATATGGAAATATTTTTCCTATGCTACATTCGCTCTTCAACTGCCCACTATACTCAAGGCTATTTTAGTTTGAAAAATCCATTAAATCTTATATATGAAAAGATAAAAAATTTTGGACATTTATGAAAATAAGTTTTGAAAATGGATTGAATCTATAATAATCCCTTACAAAAATAAACTTACCCATGTGGAAAAGTCCATCTCGCTCCCACTCTCCCTCTCGCTAACAATTCATTTGCGCACGTCTCGCTCTCGTTCGTTGCTCGTCTTGCTGTAGCTCTGGTCGCACAGTATTGGTCGGAGCTGCAGGGTTGGGGAGAAGTTCTCACTTCTTTTTTTCTCTAACACATCATTGGTTGGAGCTGGACACAAATCGTTCATAAGAGATGTAAGGTAGAGCATTGTTTGTTGGAGCTGCACGGTCGCAAAGAAGAAGAAGAAATTGTGCTGGAGTTTTTTCAAAACCTAGGTTTATGAAGGAAGAAGAAAGATATGGTGTGCTGGGAAGGAGGAAAGAAGAAAGGGCGAACGTGTAACTTCATGTGTTTGTGACATCAGCAAAAGGTCATTTGGTATTTTTTTTTTCCAAAGTTGGGTTATTTGCCATTTTGGGCCTTTAAAATAGGTTTTTTTTTAATGCAATTTCCCCTTCTTTAAATGCAAAGATGGATGTATAGGAAAATAATATATATGTATATGTGTGTATATATATATTATTGTTGGGTTTTATGTCCTAAAACTCATGGTATGTAAACAATAGAGCTTATTCTGATAATTCAATAAAGGTGTTATTGAATAGATTTATTGCTTGAATAGAAATCCAATAAACCTAAAAGTCCCTTGACTATTGGATGAGTACTTGAACTTTATGTGGAGACATAAAGGTGGATCAAGTTCGAGTAAATAGTCAAAATGATCTATAGTACATGGATAAGGTTGGGTACCTTATTCTGGTAACACTATTGGATATGGCCTGCTCTGTAGTTGTTACAAGGAGTTGTAAAGTGCTACAAACGAAATGATCCTAATTCGTTCATGTTGAACATGAGGAGTGGGGGTGTCCTTGTGCAAAAGATTTTGTACAAGATCGGACCATGAAATGAGTCACTCTTACTTTATAACGCTATTTACTGTTTAAGACTGGCTATTTCAAAGCGATGATCTAGGCAATTTGACCTTAATCCTGAGTTAATTATGAAATCTTGTTTATATGAGATTGCCCTTAGATTTGCATAGGTGAGGGTTCGCTCAACAGCGCCGACTCAATATAACTGCCATTTTGGGGGTGAGACTGGATAGATAACTGGGGACATAGGGTGCAAGAGGGAATTCACTCCTACCTGCTTTAAGGATAGTAGAGAGGTTGTTCCCTTAAGTGTTGATTCTGGGGCTTGAATAAAGGATCTCGCCCTCTCATTTGGCATGAAAGGGACTCGGTTTTGTGATTGGATCACAAAACAATTGTTGATTAGGGGATCAGTGGGACTTAAGGAATAAGAGGTAATTTGAGGGTAAAACAGAGATTTGACCCAGCCGTTATTACGAACAACCTATAAAGGGTTAACTTACTAATCATGGTTATATCGAGTGGACATAATATATCTATAGTGAGGGGATTTCAACCATGAGTTTTAGTAGAGTGACCCATAAGTTAACGAATGGAGGTTAGATCGGTCTAATGAGTTTAGACGATTAATCTCAGATTGTTGGAGTCCATGATCGCTAGGTCCATGAGGTCCCTCTACTAGCTCGGAAATGGATTAGCTCTAGAGTAGTGTGATAAGTTAATTTGAAACGTTCAAATTAGAATCAAACGAAATTGGAGAAAATATATTTAAATATGATTTAAATATATGAAGATGAATTTGTGTAAAAATTAATTTAATATTGGATATTAAATTAATTAGAATTATTTAAAATTTTTAAATAATTATTTATTAATTTTATTAGAAAATTAGTTTATGAAATTAATTTCTAAAATTAATAAATTTTGATTTTAGAAATAAAATATGATTTTAAAATCAAAATAGTTTTTGGAAATTGAAAAATTACACAAAACTTGAAAATGGGTTTTCCAAGTCATCTTCACAGTAGCTTACAAGAAACCCACCACCTCTTCCTTGATTTACTCCAAGCATGAGCTATATCCCATGCAGTACTTCTCTTTGTATGATAATCTGCAATATATTGAAGAGATTGGAGTGAAGAAATGGATGAAGAACCGATTGAATTTTTGCTGAAAAATTCGGATGAAGAATGTGTTCTTCAATGGGTTGGTTCAGTGAGCTTTCTCCACATTTCCTTTGATTCCAGCTTATTTTGAGTCCCACAACTCAATTTAGAGCACCAAGAGGATAGTAGGGAAGATCTTGTGGTGGTCTACACAAGGATTCAGAGGATTTTGCAGCTGAAAACGGAGATTTTGTTGGTTCGACCAAGGTATGTTCTTGAAACCCATTATACTCTATTTTTAGCATGTTCTTTTCAACCAAAATTAATGAACTAGAATGCTTATGGATCCTGATTTCTTCCACTGCGTGCTGGTGTTGATCCAACAATTGGTATCAGAGCATCCTATAAGAATTCTGTTCGGATTAATTCTGGTTTGGTGGGTGTTTTGTATGACAATATGAAACTGCTATAATGATATGGTTTTCTAAGTTTTGGCCTTTAATTTCTCTTTGATTTCCCGTTTAAATTTGTAATTGGATATTGCTTGATGAGCTTTAATGTCTTCCCAAGAGTGTAATTTATTTGGAGTCATTAGAGTTGAAATTAAGCTGTAATTCGAAGAAACAAGCGAAGGGGCTGAGTTGCAGATTCCAGACGATCAGCCTCTGTTCATATCGTCATTAAGCTTCAATAGCTAAACAATCGTTTAGCTTCATACGTTAGATGATATGAAGAAAAAGCTAAACGATCATGTAGCTTCGGGCGTTAATCGTTTAGGTGTTGTGCGCTAGACGATCGTCTACCTTGGGAGCTAAACGATGCGTTGTTTTGCTATGCGATGGAACTACACGATCGTGTAGCTTCGAGTGGGAGCTAAGCGATGAGACGAAGAGCTATGCGATGGCACCGAGCGATCGCTTACACGATCGTTTACCTTTTATCCGGAGCTAAGCGATGTGACAAAGAGCTATGCGATGACGCTAAGCGATCGTTTACACGATCGTTTACCTTTGTTCGGGAGCTAAGCGATGCAGCGAAAGCTATGCGATAGCGCTGAGCGATCGCTTACACGATCATTTACCTATGAGCGGCAGTTGAGCGATGCGTCGATTGCTATGCGATAGCACTAGGCAATTGCTTACCTCGGGCGCTGATGCGTTATGAATATGATGAAATAATGGTGTATATTGTGATGGTGGGGTATGCGTTGCACGTGTAAGTTTTCCTAGTAGAATCCAAGTATAAACCCTAATAGGTTTCCTGGTAAGTCCAGGGTCGAACACAGGGACTACTGAGACAATATGTGGCAATAAGTTTTGATTCCTTTACGGTGACAAGAACATTAATTTGGTTGGTATGTTGTGTAAAGTGTAAATCCTATGCGGCGGAATTGAGTAAAGAGTTAATGGCAAGGAAAGTTACAATGAGTATGCGAGAAATGGGTTGAGAAGGGATTTAGCTAACACTTCCTAAGATTGTGTTCAAGTTATGTGATTATGCTACACACATACAACAACATGTCATCTCTCAATGCAAATGCCATAGTTCCTAATTTTAGGACGCCTGCGATGTATACGATAATGTCTATAGGACTTATGTCTAAGCTTCTATTCTTGTCTATGTAATGATGAATGATACACACATACACAAGGTGACCGCATACTATCATATCCTATTTCTAGGATGCATGCGATGCATGATAGCAAACAAAACTTATCTCTAAGTCTCTATCTCTTGCTTATGCGGTTCTAATCTGACTTTTTCAAGCCCAGATTCTAACCTGACTCTCTCAAGTCTAGGTTCTTTCTTTAGACTACTCTCTCAAGTATCTCTAAAGGGTGATGGATGCATACATAAGACAAGATGATCGCATAAAATGAAGATCTTAGGTCATGCTAGCTAAGTGCTTCTCAACCCATTCAGAAGTTTAGTTACTCATGCGCAATGTGAAAAGATTGAACATATGTAGAGATGCAAATTCCATTTTATAAATAAAATTAGAATACAAATGACAATGGAAAGTAGGGATAGGAAGCTCGGTAGCAATGTCTTGCTCCACGAGGCTTTTACACTGTGTTTTACTCTACTTTGCCCAAAAGAATGTTCTTGCTTTCGCAAGTGTCGACCTTCTCTCCATTCTCAGCGCTTCCCGACAGTATCTCGAGCTAACCAGGAATGATCTTTCGGCGTCTTCTCTCTTCGCTCGCCTTTGCCTCCTAAGTCTAAGAATTACAGACTAACGGCTGTCTATGATCTATCTTCTGTGTATATGTCGAACTAGCAAAATTCTGAACTCGAACCCCTTTAACGAAAGTGTCTTTCGATATTTATAGAGCTTCAGGGTGAAGAGCTTTTCTCTCAAATGATTGCAATGATGGGAGGTCATTAATTCTCTGTTTGATGCGCCAATTAATGGTCACCGAAAAGTTGAATGTACTTGCTACAGTGTGTCATTAACAGCTTGTCAACTAAATTTAGATTCGACCGTCATTAGCTTTCTATCCCATCATGATTTATTAAGCTTTCACCTTGATGCCCCATCTTTATGCAGCCACCTTCTTGAGTAGATCTTCGCGAGCGCATACAATCGCATAGCTTTACGGTCGCAATCTTCTAATGCGCTCAGGCACCGAATTCCTTGGATCGCAATTTGCTTTGCGCCAACACATTTTCCTGCATAAAATATGTAAATTAGCTGCTTTAATGCGATGGGCGCACGCGATCGCAATGTTCTCAACTTAATGCTTTTGGACACGATTTTGCATGTTTTTACTGTTGCATTCACACATTGTTTTATATATTTGTGTTGTAATATCGTACATTTTTGCCCGTTATCAAGCGCGCGATAAACAATCAAGACGCGATGCTAAACGATGGAGCTATGCGATAGTGTTTGACACTAAGCGATCGTGTAGCATCCTCTAGCACTAGACGATGACACTGTACGATAGAAGGCGAACACTATACGATCGGGTAGCTTTGTTAAATGATAGGCGTTGGTTGCTAAATGATCAAGCAAACGCTAAACGATAAAGCCAATTGCATGACGATGGTCATCAATGCTAAACGATCTGACTTAGCGAGATGTTGGGCGAGAGCAAGATAATTCGGTTCGACCAATTCTCTTGAGGTTTGGTCCAGTTCAGCTTCAAATGGTTTATGGTTGGTTTGGTTCAGTCTCTGTTGGCTCAGTTTAGTCAGTTCGGGTCCGTTTCAAGCTGTTTTGGAGCGATTCGAGCGGTGTTGAAGCTGTTTTTGTAATAGATAGACTTTTGTTTGCTTGTTTTTGCAAAAACTAAAACCATATAAGTACGTGTTTAATTATTTATGCATTGGATGTATGTTATAATTAAATAAATCTTATATGTGCATATAGTATGCCATTTAGATTTAAATCCCACCATAGAAAGCATGCAACATGCATTGAAAGTATGTTATAATTTGTTATAATATATAGTATGCATGTTAGGGTTTCTTGTATTTAATATAAGTGATATATTAGATATTGAATGCCTATATGTTGTGGATGTTTAGCATGTCTAAAGTTTTATAAGCTGTTATAAAATTGGGTTAGACATTTAAAATCCATAACGAAGAATAGTTGTATACTCATGTAGGTTAACCACTTGTTTTAATTAGTTAAAATAGGTCATTAAACTTGTAAACTAGGGTTACAAACTCAACTGGTATATAATCCTGTCAAAGGTTGGGGGTATTTAAGTTGACGGTCTACGAAACACCTCCTACCTAGGATTATGGCCAAATAATTGAGTGTTGGTAACCAGTTTTATAAGTATCCGTGAGCGATGCCAGGTAATAAAAGCGTTTATCACCTAGACATCGTAGGTTTAAGTCCATTTATAAAGAGTTATACATGGATAAACCACATAGACTTAGGGTAATTTTTAATTAGCTAGAAAAGAACCTAAGTATGTAGTTACCCATGTTGGATTTTATGTTCTAAAACTCGTAGTTTGTAAATTGATAAACATATTCTGTTTTATTTTTTTAATAAAATTGTTACTGAAATTCTAATCTTTAATCCAATATACTAAGGTCCCAAGGCTATTTAATGTAGACTTGAACTTTATATGATGACATAAAACATGGAGCAAGTTCTAGTATATAGCCTAAAATGGTCTATAGTATAGGGATAAGGTTGGACGCCTTATTCTAAGGACACTATGGATGCGGCCTACTTTGTAGTTAGTAAAAACGGTGTGATCCTGAATCGCTCATATAGAGATATATGAGTGGAGGCATCCTATGCAATGCGTTTGATTAAGAATGGACCACGACTTAGTCACTTTTGCTTTATAACACCGTTTACTGTATAAAATTGACTAATTCAAATTTGATGACCTAGGTAACTCGATCTCAATTCTGAGCTAACTATGAACTCCTGTTTATTCAGGATTATCCTTAGATCTGCATGGGTGAGAGTAGCTCAACAGCGCTGATTCAATAAGCCTCCCATTTCAAGGGTAAGACAGGGTAAATAACTGGGGACATAGGGTACAAGATGGACTTCACTCCTACCCATCTCTAGTGGTAGTAGATAGGTTATTCCCTTAAGTGCTGACTTCAGAATTAGAACAAGGGGCCCCACCCTCTCACTAGGCTGAGAAGGACTCGATTTGTTGGCTGGACCACAAATCAATTGTTCTTTAGAGGTTTAGTGGGACTGAAGTAACAAGAAGAGTTCTCAGGGGTAAAACGGTATTTTGACCCAGCCAAGACCACGAACAACCTATGAAAGATTGACTTACTAGTTATGGTTATATCAGATGGACATAAATATATCTACAGTGAGGGGAGTGCAACTACAAGACTTTAGTGGAATGACCCCTTAATTAACAAATGTTGATTAATTAGGTTAAAGAGTTTTACCGGTTAATCTCGGATTTTTGGAGCCCATGATCTGGAGGTCTATTAGGTCCCCCTACTAGCTCATATGCTTCATTATTTTAGCAAAAGTTCCCGCGGCTCGAGCCAGCTTTGTGCTTTGACCTGCTTTTTTTTTCCAACCCAAGGCTGGTAAAAAAAAAGCACGCCATAGAACACGCTCTAATTCATTTTTTTTTTCTACAAACCTAGGCACCGCTGCGCGAACTTGACATTCAGGGTATGGAGCCACCGTTGTCAAGGATTTTGTAATTCTCCAAGCAGACATTGGAAGTATTCCCTGGTGGCCTTTGACTTTGTCACGAGCTAGATTTGAACCAACTTCTTGTAGCAAAAGACAATCCCAGCGAACTACCTTTCATTCTGATCGTGACTAAAAAAAGAAAGAAGAGAAAGAAGCGACCAGGTTGGATTTGAAAAAGAAAATAGAACTAGTTGGGTCGATAGAGAATTGTTATTCCGCGAAGTCTTCCACATCGATTGGTTGGGTTGGTGTCGAATTACTATATAAAGAAGAGTTGTAAACTATAGGACTTCTTGTTCAAGTAGGAAGATTTTGATTTTTCCGGAATGAAAGAAATGTAGTAGAATCACGCGGTGGAACAACGTAGTCGTTGGCGCTTAAGAAATAGAAAGAAACAACCCCCTATGATATAGACGCTCTGGGTGGCCCCCTCCTCCTCGCTACCTCTTCATATATCTCGATAATTGATCTATGGAGCAATTACTTAGAAGTACATTTTATGCAACAGTAACCAGACTGACAAACCAGAAAGCAAGGGTGGTCGCAGGACCGATAGGGGATTGGCTCCGAGTGTAGATAGAGTCTGGTCTTCTTTTTACTTACACGATTTTTTTTTCGGGATTGATGTCTTGTTGCTTTAAGAGATAATGGAGGTAAAATCTAGGTTGCTGTTCAAGTTAGTGATAATCTCGAATGTTATCCGTTCCGATACGTAGACCAAATGATACAATGCAAGCAAAAGAACGAGGAATTCCTCCTTATGGTATCTATCGTGCCTTCTTTGAAGTCGTTAATTACTGAATATCAAATGTCACTTTGTCTTTCGAACTCTTCAAACTCACTTTCTTTCCATTCCTTGGAGTTACGGAGCTCTTCCCACTCTCTTATTTCCTTTACTTCCCTCAGCCATAGCTACATGCCATCCTGGATGTGATAATGTCTCATTTTTTAGTGGTTTCTTTGGCTTTCTTTCTGTTTTTTTATTTTTGATCTACGTGCCAGAGAGATTTTTTTCAAAGATTCTCCCGTCTCGTCTCAATCATTCAAAAAAAGAAAGAATCTAAATAAAGGCGCATACGCGCGTAATTTCATTTCTTTTATTATTTTGATTCCGATGAGTCCTCAGGATGGATGACGTTAGTGAGAGCCCAGACCATAGCGGCTTCCTTGTGCAGAGCTTCCCTTCTTTCACTAACTCACTGTTTGCCTAATTGGAGAAGCTCATCCGAAACTTGAGCTAGAAACGCCTCATTTCGTTCGTTCCCGTTCTTCATTTCCTTCTTCTCAAATCCAAGGGAGACTTCTAATATTTTGAATCTTTCTGCGATGTGCTCTGTTTACTATTCTTTCGTACTCACTTCACTTTACCACGCCATAGTTCAATGGTTTTCAAAAAATGGGTGATCAAAAGATCGAATCACTATGCTACGGAAGCTGACCCAATACCAAGACGTTAGAGAGAGAAGGAAAACAGTAAACCCTGGATGTATTCTCCCGAGCGACCTTCGTGATATTGACCACATTTCTAATCCCTATTTGCATTTTAGTGGGTTGGTCTAGTATGAGAAGTTATGGGAAAGAGTATATTACAGCATCTCTAATTCGTGAATTTCTAATGATCACGGGTTGGATTTCATTTTTTTCGTCATCCCTAGATGTCGTGAGCCCAGTAGAGTGTAGAACATTGATAGAGAACTGCGAGGACATCCAGGGCCCGATCTTCTACTGCCTACCTTGATTCATGGGGCAGGGAGCCAACATGGTTGTGTGTGTAATTCCTAGTTGTTTTTTTATTATGGAGTATCGGCTACTATCGAGATATACATGTCTGCCTCCCTTGAAAGCTTCTGGTGCTGCGACTATCACTGGTAAGTTACGTCAGATCAACATCGGGATTAAAATCCACTGTAAAAGCCCCTAGTACTCGGGATACAGGCAATGCAAAAAGTGCAAGACAGCATCAACTGCAGGCTATATGTCGATCATGATTATTGCATGACTAGCTGAGTGTGGCTACACTCCCCTCGGAAAGGCATGTCCCGCCGACCCTTCGAAAAAGTTAGGTCGTCAAACGGTTGCTCTCTATCGTTCGACGGTAGGAATAGGTGGGAGTGAGACCTCAAACTGGGAAGGGTCCATTAGATGGTTAGTGTAAGGCCAGAAATTTGAACACATTGATTCCGCTCGTTCCCGTCCTTCGCTTCAGATTCTCAAAATCAGCATTTTCCCATTAGTGCAAGATTGTCGCTGTGTGAAAATTAGTTAATAACGAGCTTTCTAGCTCCAGAATGTTTCAGTTTATGCTCCTACCTATTATCTGGATATACCAAGAAAGATGTACGTCGCAGCAAGAAGATGGCTATTGTCATTTGAAAGGCGGCAAGGGGTCTTGTCTGATATAGAACCAGAACAAGGGCAGAGGGAGTTGTTTTCCAGTAGCAGGCTTTCTTTCCTGGTTCTATGATGAGTTTTTCACTCATTCCCAACCCAAACGCCATCTTCTTTGTGCTTGGAATTAGTACATAGAGCGGCTAAGAGTAGGAGCCTCGTTCTTGCTTTCCTAATTCAGGAAAACAGAAATCGCCAGTTGGGTTGGTCCAACCAAGAAAGGCATGGGGAGTCTTTATGTGATTTTAAACCGAAGCCTCCGAACAAGGCAGCACCTGGGTAAGAGCGCGACTACTAGGGCACTCAAAATAAGAGGGCCCCACTATATTTCATAAATTTCCGCAGGTCCGAACCTTCCGTTCTTCAGAAGCTTCTGCATGCAGCTTCTCCCTTTCCGAGGGGAGTGGTTTACTCTATTATCTTACTTATGAGATTTTCTATCCCATTGGGTGAGCCAGATTTGGAAATGAAAATGAAAGAGGAAGCAACTCAATTACATCGTTCCTCTCCCTATGGTTAGCCTTAGTCAAAACGTTACCTTAATATCGTGGATAACGTTGATTCCGCCCGGGTATGGATTTTTCACCTTTTCCAAAATTGATGGCATTAAAAAAGCATTGTACGGTGAGTATTTGTTTGAGTTTGAAGTCGTTACCTTGCGGGAGCCCCTCTCCCATCGAGTTCACCCGCACTAGCACTAGTATATGGTGATATCCAACTCGAAAGCCTGAGCACAAAAAGAACCAGAGATGGTGCGACTAAACCTCGGCACCGCTTTGTATATTAAGTCTTGTGGCGTAGTCCTTCAGAGGCTTTTCCATTTTTCCGTTTACTAATTTGAGCTTCTTGACCGATAGGGAGAGAAGCAGCTAACAGCTGTACTAGGAACCCTATCTTACTTAAATGTATATATATAACATTTTGTTCGTGCACCTCACCCTATCGGTTCACTCATTCCTTTCACATCTTAATGGTATAGCATAGCTAAGCCTTTTTTTATTTCAAGACTTTCACCCTGAAAACGGAACTAGACCCCTGATTTTGCTTAACACTTCTTTCTTTAAGTTAAGTCAATCTAGAGTCCGGGGAGAATGAAGAGCCTTCTGCCATCTTCCTTCTAGCAGCTAAATCTTTAGCACTTTTTCCTTCTTGAGCAGTTGCGCCGATAGTGGCATACCTTCCGGATCGAGGGTCACCCCAATGGGGCAAGTTCTTCTATCTGGTGAATGGTAAGAAAATCTGGGTACTGGAAACATCCCCGAGTTTGGGAATTTCAATTTGGGTGATGGTATTCTGCCTAAAGAGTAGACACGGGATAATTAAGAGTATAAGCTCGATCTGCCTTCAAAGATGATGAAAACGTGAATTCCTAACCATTTATGCGTTGGAGAGACCGTTTCTGGTGTTTCAGTCACCTTTCAATGGCTCCCTTCTCGGAAATCACTGATGAGCCACATACAGGGAAACATTAAACTTAGAACAGTATGTTGGATTAATTCGAATTGTACGAATTAGGAAAAGGGATTAAAACCGACAAGTATATGCGATATCGCTATTGGTTTTTTGCATGGCGCTCTATATTCAAATGTAATTTGAATTTTAAAAATATGAATGCGGATTTATGTTCGGGAGGTAAAAATTAGTCAAGAGGGTTAAAACTGTAGAAAGTCAAAGGGTTGACTTTTTTGCTAGGTAAAGTCAAAGTTTGACTTTGACCAAATGGAAAAAGACCATTTTGCCCTTGACTAGAGTTAGTGGAATTATCCAACATTTGTTGGATAATCCCACTAACTTAAGTGGACTATGTGTAAACATTATAGAATGACACATAGCCCACTTTTGTTTAGTGCTTTGTGAGGTGTTGACTTTTAGTGAGTTTTTACATGCATTAGATGCATGCAATTGTTTTATAAAAGGAAGTTTTATAGAACAAATTTCTTCTTCTTCTTTTCTTTTTAGCAAGCTGAATTTTCTATAATTTTGGTTTCCAAAATTCTCACCAAAATTCCCTTTTTTCTCACATTAACCTTGAACCTCCCTTGCTTCTCTTTTCATTGCTTCATTTATCGAGTCTCACAACCCGGTTCTGAGTCCAGAGAATAGCAAGGAAACTCTAGTGGTAGTTTGGTAGAGTTTGGGTCAAGATTCAGTGGGAAAAAACATTTTTTGGGAGCTACAAAGCTTGTACACTATCCCTTTTAGTTTACTGTTTTTTTTTTTTTTTTTTTAACTTTTGCATGCTAATTTCTTTTTAATTAGGAGCAATTAGTGTGTAATTAGATTCTTATTCCACTGAGTATGTCTCATGTTCCATCTTGTGGTATCAGAGCATGCTTTAATTACGCTCAATCGCTTTTGGTGGGTATTTTTTTTTCTTTCTTTGTTGAATGAAATGTGGACTAAAGTGGATATATTATGATTTTGGCATTGTTTTTCTTTAAATTTCTTGTGGAAAAAATTTGTAATTGTTCACATGTTTATGAGCATTATGTGTGAAAAAGGGTCTGTAAATTTGTTTGAGTCATTAGAGTTGAAATTAGGTTGTAATTGCTCGATTCCGAGAGATTGGACAGCTTCAAAATTTAAAGAAATTATGATTTAGACCCATTTCGACCACTAGACCCGACGACCCGCCCGCCATCCCAAGATCTGACTTGGTTGGGAGTAGCCCCGCACGCGCCATCTATCAAACCCCGCCCCACCTCCGCGACCGGGTTCGGAGTAGACCTGGTTCGAAGTAGCCGCCCGTCCGCTCCCGCCTCCGCAACCTGTGCGCTTTTCGTGGACCAGACGCGGCCCGCGCTTCCGTTGACCGTGCCAACACGCATTGACCAGCCGCTCCAGACGATCTGGACCAGTCCATTTGATATGATTGAGTCGGTTTGATCGATTCAACTTGGTTTTTGGTGTTTTTGGGCCGGTTCGAGTGGTTTCTGAGGGGTTTCAGATGATTCAAAGTGTTTGAAGCTGGTTCCGGGAAGCTGGTTGCTGATTTCTATAATAACTTAGTTATTTGTTTGTTCTTAATGCCAAAATTGGTCTACTTTAGTGTTGTTTAGCTATTATGCATGTGATGCATAATGTTGTTTGATCATGTATGCATATAGTATGCCATATAGTTTTAAAACCCCACCATAGGAGAAGCATGTGACATGAATTTGTTATATGTTATAAGTGTTACAAAATATATACTATGCATGCTTAGTTTTAATATAAGTGTTATATTAAAGCATGTTTGATTGAAGGAAGCATGTTATAGATGAATGCTCTAGGATTATAATTGTTATAATTCTTTTTATAATTGTTATAAAATAACCTAGACTTCTGAAATCTATAATAAAGATAAGATGCATGCTCATTTCGGGTTAACCATCGAGCAATCCCAATTTTCATAGAAAATAGGTTGATATCTTGTAAAACCGAAGTTACAAAAAAACTCACTTGACAAGATCTTGGCAAAAAGTCAGATAAAATGACTAAAGTTGAAGGTATTTAAGTTGACGGTTCATGGAACACCTACTACCTGGAGATCAAGCCGGCGTATGAGTTAGGTTAAACCAGTTTTATGAGCATGCTTGTGCGGTGTGAGGTAATAAAATTTGTTTATCACCTAGACATCGTAGGTTAAAAATCCAGTATAAAAGTTATACTCAGATGAATCACCTAGACTTAGGATATGTTTAAGTTAGCCGAAATGTATCGCTAAGTATTTTATACCCTAACTGTCTAGAACACTTCAGCTGGAGAGAAGTAATGTACTTTTAGCTCTAACGTCCCTAAAAGTTCACACCGTGAGATTCATGCTTGGCTTTAGGCCACCCTGGGAGCGGACTTCATTCGGAGAGTGTTTGCATGAGTCAATACAAAGGTGAAAAGGGGAAGTTGTTCATAGTAAGTGGGAGAAGGAAGTGTGTCAACACATCCTACAGTCTCTTCCATTAGGTCGCATCATGAGATTCCTATAATGCACCTGCATGTCTGCCCTGGAGCGACCTTACCAATCGGAGGGCTGTATTATAGGATTCGAAACTCCGCGAACTCTAGAAATTGATAGGGCTGTCTCTTATACACATCTAGATGTGGATTCCTATAATGCACCTGCATGTCTGCCCTGGAGCGACCTTACAAATCGGAGGGTTGTATTATAGGATTCAAAACTCCGCGAATTCTAGAAATTGATAGGGTCTCTCAGGTTTATTTTCATTCTTGTCTTTCCAACTTCGGGAGCATAATGATTCTAATCTTTGAGGTCTAAAAATGGAGGGTCACACTTAAGAGAATTACCAAGTGTTAGTAAATTCTTGAACAAAGCAACAATAACTAAGTTACTATAGGAATAAGAGTTATTCTGGTGATAGTATCTAGTTAAGAAAGTCTTGGTTCAACAGAGGAATAGTCGATCACCCCTTGGTGAAGATTATACTAAACCATTGAAAATCGTTGCAAATATAATAATGATGGGTACATTATTTTATGATAAACATGATTGGATTTTAAAGATTGATGTTTTTTTACTAAAAATGATATGTTTTTCGTTTCAGCATGACTAGCTCTTTAGTTCAACTATTAGCTACTGAAAAACTTAATGGCGACAACTACTCAACATGGAAAACGAATCTGAATACAATATTAGTAATAGATGTCCTGAGATTTGTCTTAACTGAGGAATGTCCTCAGGCCCATGCCTCGAATGCTAGTTGAACTAGTCGGGATGCTTATGATTGATGGGTTAAGGCTAATGATAAAGCCCGTGTCTATATTCTTGCCAGCATGGCTGATGTATTGGTGAAAAAAATATGAATCCTTGGGCATAGCTAAGGCTATCATAGATTCATTAAAAGAGATGTTCGGGCAACCGTCATCAATCCTAAGACACGAGGCAATTAAGTACATTTACAATAAATAAGCGTATTCAGGAAGGGACCTCTATTAAAGAACATATCCTTGACATGATGGTCCACTTCAATATTGATGAAGTAAATGGTGTCGCCATCGACGAGGCAAATCAGATTAGCTTTATTATGGAGTCTCTTTTGAAGAGCTTCATACCTTTTCAAATGAATGCTTCTCTGAATAAGATAGAGTTTAATCTAACAACCCTTCTTAACGAGCACCAGCATTTTCAAACTCTTACAAAGTCTAAGGGGAAAGAAGTGGAGGCAAATGTTGTCACCACAAAGAAAGTTATAAAAGGATTGTCCTCTAAAACTAAAGTTGGACCTTCAAAGAACAAAAATGTTCAAATGAAAAAGAAGGGTAAGGGGAAGACTCCCATGACAAACAAGGGAAAGAAAGTTGCAGAAAAAGGAAAATGTTTCCATTGCAACCAAAATGGGCATTGGAAGAGGAACTTGTCGAAAAACCTTGCTGAGAAAAAAGCAGAAAAAGAAGCATGAGGTAAATATGATTTACTAGTTATTGAAACATGTTTAGTGGAGTATGATACCTCAACCTGGGTATTGGATTCAGGAGCCACTAATCATATTTGCTTCTCCTTTCAGGAAAATAGTTTCTGGACAAAGCTTGAAGAAGGCGAGATCACCCTCAAGGTTGGAACATGAGAGGCTGTCTCGGCCGAAGCAGTGGGAGACTTGAAGTTGTTTTTCAGCAATAGACATATCATACTTAAAAAATGTTTTGTATGCTCCTGAAATGAGACGAAATTTGATATCTATCACACGTATATTAGAAAAAATGTATAAAATATCTTTTGAAATTAACGAAGCATTCATTTTTAGAAAAGGTATTCAAATTTACTCTGCTATGCTTGAAAACAACTTATATAAGTTAAGACCAACTAAATCAAAATTTGTCTTAAATACTGAGATGTTTAAAACAGCCGAAACTCAGAATAAAAGACAAAAAAAGTTTCTTCTAATGCCTATCTATGGCACCTAAGACTTGACCACATAAATCTCAAAAGGATTGAAAGATTGGTTAAGAATGGACTCCTAAATAAGTTAGAAGACAATTCTTTACCTCTATGTGAGTCTTGTCTTGAGGAAAAAATGACTAAGAGATCTTTTACTGGAAAAGGTCTCAGAGCCACAATGCCCTTAGAGCTCGTACATTCGGACCTCTGTGGACCGATGAATGTCAAAGCTCGAGGTGGGTATGAATATTTCATCAGTTTTGTTGATGATTATTCAAGGTACGGTCATATTTACCTAATGCATCACAAGTCTAATTCTTTTGAAAAGTTCAAAGAATATAAGGATGAGGTTGAGAACTAGTTAGGTAAAACAATTAAGATACTACGATCAGATCGAGGTGGGGAGTACATGGACTTAAGATTCCAGGACTATATGATAGAACACGGAATCAAGTGACAACTCTCTGTACCTAATATGCCTCAGCAAAATGGTGTATCTGAAAGAAGAAACAGAACCTTGTTGGACATGGTTCGCTCAATGATGAGCTTTGCTAAGTTACCTGATTCCTTTTGGGGACAAGCATTAGAAATTGCTGTCTATATTTTGAATAACATTCCTAATAACTTGTAGAAATAAAGTTATTTATGCCACCTTATCTAGATATTGCGGCCAAAAGTTAGTGAATATGCACCGATTGTATGAAAATTAGCTTAGAATTACAATAATTATAAATGTTTGCAATTACACCCACTAACACCATAAAGATGGACGACAAGCCAAATTTTACTCTATCTTGCAGGAGACCAAGTCCCTGTTTGCGCTCAAGGCTCACGAGAAACTGATCAACGCACCTCTATCACATTGCGCCTGTCAATCAACAATGAAGAGAAGATTACCGCAATGACAGCGCAATGCTACAATCGATCCCGAGTTGTATTTCAACTGCATGCAATAATAAAAACAACACCGTATGCAAACCCATGATCGAAAGATGCAGCTGAGCAATGCAAAAGCGGAGGATTGAGACACGTGTACAACTAACGGTTGTGCAGAATTGACGGTCTGATTGCATAACAGAAGGAATAATATCCCTCCATCTTTGGAATTACCATAATCATCAGAGGGGACCACAAGGCTGGAGTAAAAGGCCTGCACCTATAAATACCCCATAGATTTCAGAGAAAACTTATGCTACTTGATACGGGGCTAAGTGCTGCTAAATTGTTGAGAGAAAAGGCTGAGATGAGTACTTAAGTGAAGAAATCCGGGAAGATGACGAGATAAGGCCGAGAGGTGAATCTCAGATCTAACCTGCCAAACACCCGATTGGAAGCTCTGTGCAAAGATCCTTGCTACCGGTGGAGCAAGCCTGAGAGGGAAGCTCTTCCTACCATCAAAACCATTCTATCCGGCAAACAGATCTCCATCAAATCTGTGCCAAGACATTGGCACTTGTTTGTATTTGTTCTATCTCTTTCATCATTGTATTTCACTTTTTCTTTATCTCTTCATTCACACACCATGTATCAAATGCTTAATAGACATATTAAATGTTTCGATAGCTTTCATTTACCATTTTCTGTCTATTTTCGTTCACCCGTCAATCACTTTCTTCATGATGTCTTCTTAATTACCTGATAAGCAATATGAATTAACCAAGTACTTAATTTGTGTTAAAGATATAAAATGCATTTAGCTAAGGCATGCTAGACGGCTTCTTCACCTATGAAAGCAGAAGTGAAGATGTCATTCTGATCTATCGATAGAAGGTCAGAAGAATGCATTAACTAAAGCGAGTAGTACTTCCAGACATGGAAGCAACCTTACGTTCATTACGTCTCTGTTTCACCACAGACATGTGGGAGCGTGGCCGATCACTGAAAGGTGTACGCCAAGAAAAGAGCGGAACAGTATTTGTAGCTTCAATGTAATTAAGAACTTGCGTTGTTTATATTAATTGTCTTTCTCTTTCTATTCTGTTCGTAAGACTTGCCACACCGCATTCCACTTCTTTGCATAACTTTCACAGCCAGCCTTGACCTCAGCACCTTGTAACATGAAGCCTGTATCGTGTATCATCTAGCTTAGGTTTACTATATTTTTATGTTATTATCGCATCTTTACCACTTTACTTTATTTTATCGCAATTTATATACCTGTACAAACACATTTTTAAAGATTTAAAACCTGGTCGCGTATATCATGAACATACCACAATAACCTAAATCAGTCCCCATGTTCGACCTCGTATCACACCGAGAAATTTGCGGTGGAATTACACTTGGTTCCATTGTAAGGAAACTTGTAACAACGCATGGCATACTACATGAACATCTATAATTAACGCATATCTAGAAGTAGTATCGCATCATTTTGAGCATAGAACATCATACATCCCAGTGTTAGCATATCATGTTGACAAGTTTATGGCGCCGTTGCCGGGGATTGATTGACGGTTTGTTGTTTGAGTGTGTTTTTAGTA
The DNA here is from genome assembly GCF_009727055.1 of Benincasa hispida. Lineage (NCBI taxonomy): Eukaryota > Viridiplantae > Streptophyta > Magnoliopsida > Cucurbitales > Cucurbitaceae > Benincasa > Benincasa hispida. The sequence goes on from NC_052360.1 coordinate 23,669,227, forward strand.
TTTTGCAGGAAAGATCTCATTGTACTGGTTGTTCACCATGGATAGCAGCCTGACAGTTTATGAGTCCTAGTGCTGAATTGGAATTCGAAGTTGACCCTGAGATTGAGCGTACTTTCCACGCAAGAGCACATCAGAATCGAATTAGGCGAAAAGAAGGCAGCCAGCATGGCGGACAACAACGATAATGAAATACCGGTTGTGAACCAAGGGGTTTTTCGACCGACTCAGGATCCTGTCTTCCTAGCGGCTGATCGTAACATCCCGCTGCGTAATCATGCGACACCCAATTTGTATGATTTTTTGCCCGGAATATCGAGGCCGACTGTGGAGGAGAACGTGCATTTCAAGATTAAGTCGGTCATGCTGCAGATGATTCAAAATTCCGGGTAGTTCGGAGGTCTGCAAGGTGAAGACCCACATGCCCATCTTACCAACTTTGTCGAGATGTGCGACAATTTTTCCTTACCTGGCGTGACCCCATAAAATATAAGATTATATCTATTCCCTTACACCTTGAGGGACAAGGCTAAGAGGTGGGCTTACTCACTGAAGCCAAATGAGATCACTTCATAGGATCAATTGGTGGAGCGGTTCATGAAGAAGTTCTTCCCACTTGCCGTCAACGTAAGGCGATGAAAGGATGTGTTAAACTTTGAACATAAGGAGAATGAGACCCTGAGCACTGCCTGGGTGCGATTCAGGAGACTGGTGAAAAACTGCTCGCATATCGAGATCCTCGATTGCGTTTTGATGGAAACATTTTACAATGGCCTGAACAGAGCAACGCTGGCTGTTGCTGATGCCTCCACGACAGAAGATTTTATGGATAAGACATACACAAAGGCCAAAGTCATCCTCGACCGCATTTCGCAGAATATGGATGACTGAATCAACAATGGATATGGAGGCCGAGGCGCCGATAGAAGGAAAAATGAAACAGCCATTGTCCCTGCGAAGACAATGACCACGTTGGCCGCGCAGATGGCCACGTTGACCTCGATCCTCCAATTAATGGCAATTAATCAAGGATCCATTACTCCACAATCAGCGCAACCCACTGCATCGGCTCAAGTGGCCGCAATCAGTTGTGTCAATTGTGGAGGGGCCCACGGAGCTGACGTGTGTCCATTGAACCTTGCGCTATCCAGAACAACCCCTTCAACAATACCTATAATCTGGGCTGGAGGAACCATCTCAACTTCAGTTGGGGAGGTAATCCTAACCTTGGAGTGGGAGCCAATTAACCCATACAGGGGCAGTAGACGCGGAAATCCTCCTTTTCACCACGACATCAAGGGAAATCAAGACCGCATAACCAAGCACTCATCATCATCTAACACCCTCGGCGAGGCTCGTTAGAGATGCATGCTGAAGCAATATATGGAATAAAATGATGCCAGTGATGACAAGCACAAGCATCTTCTAATAAGGATCTGGAGATCCAAGTGGGAACCAGCTGGTCCTCTAAGCTAAGAAGTCAAACACCGGACATTGCCAGCAAATTAGAAGCCCCGGATCTACATGAAGGAGCAAAATGTCCTTGAAGGACATTGAGCAGACAAAGCCTGATTTGCCTGCGGAGAAATGTGGATTGCGAAACGACCGCCAGGACAACGCAATTTCGGTCCATATCTCAATACTATGTTTAATGCTTTATTGAATTTCTGTTCTTAAAATTCTGAATTCTGTCTTCAATTGCTTCATTTAAATTCAATTTTTGCACTTTATGAATTTATTTCCTCATATTACTTCTTTCGCATTTAGATTCTTGTCTGCTTTAATCTCTTGACCTTTTTTGTAATCAATGTGTTGTAGCTTTAAATGGTGGAATGAATGAGTAATAGAGAAAAATCTTGCTGCAAGTTATAGCACTTGCGCTGATGAAAAATGATATATAATAAAAAGTAATAAAACAAATTAACACAACATCATGCAAGGCGACAATGGACGCATCTCAAAACCAATAAGGAATGCTTTGCGTTCACCTAACTCAATTGTGATTGAGCTGAGGGGTGTGTTGCGTACCATATGTCCTTTTCCCGTCCTTAGCCAAAATGCACTATGTTGAGGTATCCATCCAAAAAATGCGTTGGTTTAAGGGGTGTGTTGTGGGGATTATATGCGCTGTTGCCTGTCCTCTACAGATATTGCATTGTGCATTGGTGAGCACACCGCATTAAATCCTTATCTTCGCGTCCATTCAACATAAAAATAGTTAAAGAAAAATTCATTTGGCAATTTGGGAAGAAGGTCCCAATCGATTCATATTCCCCAAGAAATTATGACTTGGCAGACAAAAGCGAAAACTTTTATCTGAAATTCCATACAATGAGGGAGGATGGACACGACCGCCTGTTGAGGCACTCAAAGCCTGTCGGCAACAAAAATCGCGTTGGGCCCCACAACGGCCCAACCTATAAATAATGGCCTTCTCCTTCGTTGGAAACTCTTTACCTCACTTTGGCAAACCAGAAACCATAAGCGACTTACACCCAGACTTTTCTTTTTCCCCAGTAGTTCAAGTTTTTACTAGACCTTTCCAAGCTCGTATCCATGGCTGACCAAACCCCAAACCAATCCGCTTCACCTTCCACCCCTGACCAAGTAGCCATGCGAGAGGCAGCATTCCTGGCTACCAGTCGCAGGCTTGCTGCTCAAGACCACACTGGCCCCAGACTCGCTAGGAGAGCTCGGAGAAATCCTTTAGCTGTTAGGCCTCCTGTGTTCAAGAGAGGAGGAAGCACCGAGAGCATGCCTACGCCAACACCTAGCGTCTCCATTGAAAGTGAAAGGAAGAGACCCAATGATACGAAGGTGTTTGGCAACATCCTAAGTACCTTGGAGTAAGAAGGTGGACTGCCCGAGGCAGGGGTTGTAAACTAACCACTGCCTACGGAGGAGGAGGCGGTGGTAGTGGCAGATGGAGTAGTGAAGGATGGAGTAGTGGTGGTGGAAGAAGTGGTGGTTGAAGAAGAAAAAACGGAGAATGATGTTCTGGTCCCAGAGACTCAGGAGGCAACTGTCATCGTAGAAACCTATGATGGATCTCCAAGAAAAGAAGAAGAAGAGATTGTGATCAAGGAAAGAGAAGAAAAAGAGATCGCAATTGAGGAGGCCAAGGAAGCTGAGGTTGCGTTGGTGACCTCTGACATTGCGATGGAGGAGGTTGTAGGGGATGCGCAACAAGAAGGGGCTGAGAAGAAAAAAAAGAAGAAGAAGAGCAAGGGAAAGAAGGCTGGAGAGGCGGAGTCTTTACATCATCGCAAGGCAAGAAAGAACAAAGAACAAAAGGATGATGATGAAGATGAAGAGGCCAAGAAGGAGAGGAAGAAGAAGGAGAAAGAAGAGAGAAAATTACACCGACGTGAAAAGAAGCACCTGAGAAAAGAAGAAGAAGCAAGGCAGAGGCCTGCGAGCCCTGAGAAGGATGGAGAATCAACCTCCATGAAGGAAGATAGGGGGGAAACGACGCAGTTGATGGAACCGTGCAACTTGAAGCAACGCAATTGGTTGTGACGGATGAAGGAGAAGAAACAGAAGGCACCCCTCTAATGCGGCATCGCAGGGAAAATTCCTGCAAAGGTCCAACATCGACCCTCAAAGATTAATTTTGGCGTTGGAAGAGGAAGAGAGAAAAAGAAAAGAAGAAGAAGAGAAGCAAGAAAAGATGGAGAGGGGCAAGCTCATCATCGCAGAGGGGAATAGAAGAAGAAGATTAGAGTTCGAAGAAATGCAAAGCAACAATGAGCTTGCCAGACTTGAATGGATCCGGAAGCGTGAAGAGGAACAACACCTATCGCTGGCCTCTGAGTAGTTTGAAGAAGATTTTGCGAGAGAAGAAAGAGAAGAAGAAGAAGAAGAAGAGAGAAGGAAAAAATAAGAAGATGATAGATTGTTGTTGGAGGAGAAGAGGAAGAAGCATGAAGCCAACAAGCGGCGCTTATATAAGAGCAAGGGCAAAGAACTCACTGAGCGCGAGAAAGAAGAACAGCACAAGGAGCAGAGAAAGAGACAAAGGCAAGCAGCCCGCCTTGCGTTGGCAAAAGGCAAGGTTGTAGTAGAAAATAGCAAACCCACGACGGCTAGAAAGCGCTCATCAAAGAAAAAGGAGAATGATGATATGTTGATCGAGATGAGCTTCTTTCCTGCGCCGAATCCACTACCTAACCTCATCACGAGCGTAATTTTGGAACATGGGTGGGAAACATTCTGCCAGTGCCTATCATCATAGTGCCTCAGATAGTGCGAAGTTTTTACTGCGGGCGGCTACATGGGGATAGGGATGCGGTGACCTTTAAGGGAGAAACAGTATACTTCAGCACAAAGGACATCAATGAAATTTATCAGATTAAGGACAACCCTGATGCACCAGGGAACAAGATTATTGATGATCCTA
>NC_052360.1:23674644-23680316 GCF_009727055.1 Benincasa hispida
GATGAATCACCTAGACTTAGGATATGTTTAAGTTAGCCGAAATGTATCGCTAAGTATTTTATACCCTTACCGTCTAGAACACTTCAGCTCAAGAGAAGTAATGTATTTTTAGCTCTAGCGTCCCTAAGAGTTCACACCGTGAGATTCATGCTTGGCTTTGGGCTGCCCTAGGAGCAGACTCCATTCAGAGAGTGTTTGCATGAGTTAATACAAAAGTGAATAGGGGAAGTTGTTCATAGTAAGTGGGAGAAGGAAGTGTGTCAACACATCCTATGGTCTCTTCCATTAGGTCGCACCGTGAGATTCCTATAATGCGTCTGCATGTATGCCCTGGAGCAACCTTACCAATCTGAGGGCTATATTATAATATTTGAAACTCAACGAACTTTAGAAATTGATAGGGTCTCTCAGGTCTGTTTTCATTCTTGTCTTTCCAACTTCGGGAGCATAATGATTCCGATCTTTGAGGTCTGAAAATTGAGGGTCACACTTACGAGAATTACCAAGTATTAGTAAATTCTTGACCAAAGTAGTGATAACTAAGTTACTATAGGAATAAGAGTTATTCTGGTGATAGTATCTAGTCAAGAAAGTCTTGGTTCAATGGAGGAATAGTCGATCACCCCTCGGTGAAGGTTATTCTAAACCGTTGAAACATCGTTGCGAATATAATAATGATGGGTACATTATTTTTTTGCTAAACTTGATTGGATTTTAAAGATTAATGCTTTTAATAAAAAGGATATGTTTTTCTTTACAACATGACTAGCTCTTTAGTTCAACTATTATCTTCTGAAAAACTTAACGGCGACGACTACTCAACATGGAAAACAATCTGAATACAATACTAGTAATAGATGTCCTGAGATTTGTCTTAACTGAGGAATGTCCTCAGGTCCCTGTCTCGAATGCTAGCCGAACTAGTTGGGATGCTTATGATCAATGGGTTAAGGCTAATGATATAGCTCGTGTCTATATTCTTGCCAGCATGACTGATGTATTGGCGAAGAAATACGAATCCTTGGTCATAACTAAGGCTATATGGATTCATTGAAAGAGATGTACGAGCAACCGTTATTAATCCTAAGACACGAGGCAATTAAGTACATTTATAATAAGTGTATGAAGGAAGGGACCTCTGTTAGAGAACATGTCTTGGACATTATGGTCCACTTCCATATTACTGAAGTAAATGGTGGCACCATCGACCAGGCAAATCAGGTTAGCTTTTTTATGGCATCTCTTCCGAAGAGCTTCATAGCTTTTCAAATGAATACTTCTCTGAATAAAATAGAGTTTAATCTGACAACCCTTCATAATGAGCTCTAGCGTTTTCAAACTCTTACAAATTCTAAAGGGAAAGAAGTGGAGGCAAATGGTGTCACCATATAGAAAGTTTTAAAAGGATCGTCCTCTAAAACTAAAGTTGGACCTTCAAAGAACAAAAATGTTCAAATGAAAAAGAAGGGCAAGGGGAAGACTCCCATGACAAACAAGGAAAAGAAAGTTGCAGAAAAAGGAAAATGTTTCCACTGCAACCAAAACGGGCATGGAAGAGGAACTTCCTGAAATACCTTGCTGAGAAAAAAGCAGAAAAAGAAGTACAAGGTAAATATGATTTATTAGTTGTTGAAACATGTTTAGTGGAGTATGATACCTCAACTTGGATATTGGATTCAGGAGTCAGTAATCATATTTGCTTCTCTTTTCAGGAAAATAGTTCTTGAGAAAAGCTTAAAGAAGGCGAGATCACCCTCAAGGTTGGAACAGGAGAGGTTGTCTCGGCCGAAGCAGTGGGAGACTTGAAGTTGTTTTTCAACGATAGATATATCATACTTAAAAATGTTTTGTATGCTTCTAAAATGAGACAAAATTTAATATCTATCACATATATATTAGAACAAATGTATAAAATATCTTTTGAAATTAAGGAAGCGTTCATTTTCAGAAAAGGTATTCAAATTTGCTCTGCTATACTTGAAAACAACTTATATAAGTTAAGACCAACTAAAGCAAAATTTGTCTTAAATACTGAAATGTTTAGAATAGCCGAAACTACGAATAAAAGACAAAAAAAAAAGTTTCTTCTAATGCCTATCTATGGCACCTAAGACTTGACCACATAAATCTCAAAAGGATTGAGAGATTGATTAAGAATGGACTCCTAAATCAATTTGAAGACATTTCTTTGCCTCCATGTGAGTCTTGTCTTGAGGGAAAAATGACTAAGAGATATTTTACTGGAAAAGGTCTCGAAGCCACAATACCCTTAGAGCTCGTACATTCGGACCTCTGTGGACCAATGAATGTCAAAGCTTGAGGTGGGTATGAATATTTCATTAGTTTATTGATGATTATTTAAGGTACGGTCATATTTACCTAATGCATCACAAGTCTGATTCTTTTGAAAAGTTTAAAGAATATAAGGATGAGGTTGAGAACCAGTTAGGTAAAACAATTAAGACACTACGATCAAATCGAGGTGGGGAGTACATGGACTTAAGATTCCAAGACTATATGATAGAACACAGAATCAAGTCACAACTCTCTGCACCTAATATGCCTCCGCAGAATGGTGTATCTGAAAGAAGAAATAGAACCTCTCAATGATGAGCTTTGCTAAGTTACCTGATTCCTTTTAGGGACATGCATTAGAAACTGTTGTCTATATTTTGAATAACGTTCCCTCTAAAAGTGTTTCAGAAACACCTTATGAGCTATGGAAAGGGCATAAATGCAGTTTATGTCACTTTAGGATTTGAGGATGACCGACACACGTGTTGGTGTAAAATCCTAAAAAATTGGAACGTCGTTCAAATCTATGCCTATTTGTAGGTTATCCAAAAGAAACAAAAGGTGGTTTTTTTTACGATCCTCAAGAGAATAAGGTATTTGTATCGAAAAATGCCACATTCTTAGAGGAAGACCATATAAAAAGTCATCAACCTCGCAGTAGACTAGTATTGAATGAAATTTCCAATGACGCTACAGATAGAACTAGTTTATCTACTAAAGTAGTAGATCAAACTAGTACGTCTGGTCAGTCACATCCTTCTCAAGAGTTGAGAATGCCTCGACATAGTGGGAGGGTTGTTTATTAGCCTGACCGTTACTTGGGTTTAACAGAAACACAAGTCGTCATACCTGATGACGGTATAGAGGATCCATCGACCTATAAACAGGCGATAAAAGATGTGGATCGTGATTAGTGGGTCAAAGCCATGGACCTCAAAATAGAGTCTATATACCTCAATTTTTTCTGGGAACTTGAAGATCAACCAAATGATGTAAAACCAATTGGTTGTAAGTGGATCTATAAGAGAAAACGAGACCAAGCCAGTAAAGTACAGACTTTTAAGGCTCGACTTGTGGCAAAGGGTTATACCCAGAGAGAAGGTGTGGACTATGAAGAAACTTTCTCTCCCGTTACCATGCTTAAGTCGATTAGAATACTCTTATCTACTACCACTTTTTATGACTATGAAATTTGGCAGATGGATGTCAAGACAACTTTTCTAAACGGCGATCTTGAAGAGAGTATCTATATGGCTTAACTAGAGGGGTTTATTGCACAGGGTCAAGAACAAAAGGTTTGTAAAGCTTAAAAAATCCATTTATGGGTTGAAACAAGCTTCTAGATCTTGGAATAAAAGATTTGATACTGCGACCAAATCTTATGGCTTTGAACAAGATGTTGACAAGCCTTGTGTTTACAAGAAAATCGTCAATTCTACTATAGCGTTCTTAGTTTTATATGTTTACGATATTCTACTCATTGGGAATGAAGTAGGTTACCTAACTGACATCAAGAAATGGCTAGCAACGCAGTTCCAAATGAAAGATTTTGGAAATGCACAGTATGTTCTCAGGATTCAGATTATTCGGAATCACAAGAACAGAACACTAACCATGTCTCATGCAACTTATATGGACAAAATGTTGTCTTGGTATAAGATGCAGAATTCCAGAAGAGGTCTGTTACCTTACAGATATGAAATTCATTTTTCAAAGGATCAATGTCCTAAGACACCTCAAGAGGTTGAGGATATGAGACGCATTCCCAATGCTTCCGCAGTAGAAAGCCTGATGTATGCAATGTTATGTACAAGACCTGACATGTGCTACACAGTAGGGATATTCAGTAGGTATCAGTCCAATCCTGGATATTATCATTAGACTGCCTTTAAGAATATCCTCAAGTATCTTAGGAGAACGAGGAACTATATGCTCGTGTATGCTACTAAGGATTTGATCCTTACTGGATACACTATAAAACATTGTTGATACTTTTACAAAGGCCCTCACGGCTAAAGTTTTTGAAGGTCACCTACAGAGTCTAAGTCTATGAAGTTTGTAAACTAGGACAAGTGGGAGAACTTTTGGGTATATGCCCTAGTTTATTGTATTCATGTGTTTATTGTACTCATATGTTTCTTTTCCTCACTTAAATTCAACATTGTGATATTCCACTAGGAGTTTTAGTCCAAGTGGGAGTTTGTTGGATTTTATGTCCTAAAACTCGTAGTTTGTAAATTGATAAACATATTCTATTTTGTTTTTTTGATAAAATTGTTATTGAAATTGTAATCTTGAATCTAATAAACTAAGGTCCCGAGGCTATTTAATGTAGACTTGAACTTTATGTGATGACATAAAACATGGATCAAGTTCGAGTATATAGCCTAAAATGGTCTATAGTATAAGGATAAGGTTGGCCACCTTGTTCTGGGGACACTATGGATGCGGCCCACTTTGTAGTTAGTACAAACGATGTGATCCAGAATCGTTCATATAGAGATAAGTGAGTGGGGGCATCCTATGCAATGAGTTTGTATAAGACTGGACCACGACTTAGTCACTTTTGCTTTATAACATCGTTTACTGTATAAAACTGACTAATTCAAATTTGATGACCTAGGTAACTTGATCTTAATCCTGAGCTAACTATGAACTTCTGTTTATTTGGGATTATCCTTAGATCTGCATAGGTGAGAGCAGCTCAACAGCGCTGGCTCAATAAGCCTCCCATTTCAGGGGTAAGACCGGGTAAATAGCTGAGGACATAGGGTGCAAGATGGACTTCACTCCTACCCATCTCTAGTTGTAATAGATATTTTGTTCCCTTAAGTGCTGATTTTGGAATTAGAACAAGGGGCCCCACCCTCTCACTAGGCTGACAGGGACTCGATTTGTTGGTTGGACCACAAATCAATTGTTCTTTAGAGGTTCAGTGGGACTGAAGGAACAAAAAGTGTTCTCGAGGGTAAAACGGTATTTTGACCCAGCCAAGACCACGAACAACCTGTGAAGGATTGACTTACTGGTTATGGTTATATCAGATGGACAGAAATATATCTACAGTGAGGGGAGTGCAACTACGGGACTTTAGTGGAATGACTCGCTAGTTAACAAATGTTGATTAATTAGGTTATAGAGTTCTATCGGTTAATCTCGGATTATTAGAGCCCATGATCTGTAGGTCCATTAGGTCCCCCTGCTAGCTCATATGGATTAAACTTAGAACAATATGTTGGATTAATTCAAATTGTTTGAATTAGGAAAATGGATTAAAACTGACAAGTATATGCGATATCGCTATCAGTTTTTATGGCACTATATATTCAAATGTGATTTGAATTTCAAAAATATGAATGCGGATTCATGTTCGGGAG
>NC_052360.1:23680496-23700086 GCF_009727055.1 Benincasa hispida
AATGACACATAGCCCACTTTGGTTTAGTGCTTTGTGAGGTGTTGAATTTTGGTGAGTTTTTACATGCATTAGATGCATGTAATTATTTAATAAAAAGAGGTTTTTGAAATCGTTTTCTCTCCTTCTTGGAATTTTTTTTTTTTGGTTTCCAAAAATTCTCACAAAAAATTCTTCTATCTTTCTCACATTAACCTTGAACCACCATTTCTTCCCCTTTTCATTCCTTCATTCACCAGGTCCCACAACCCAGCTCTGAGTTTAGAGAATAGCGAGTAAACTCTAGTGGTGGTCTAGAAGAGTTCAGGTCGAGATTCAGAGAGGAAAAGCTTTTTTTAGGAGCTACAAAGGTTGTACTTTACTCCTTTTTAATTTACTGTTTTTCCTATTTTTTTTGCATGTTTTTTCCTTTTAATTAAAAGCAATTAGAGTGTAATTAGATCCTTATTCTGCTGCATGTGTCTCGTGTTCCATCAGGTGACACATAGTCCAGATGGGTCTATTGCGATCATTTGCCAGTAGGATAGGATTTGCCATTATGTTGTTTTTGTTTGCTGCTCATTCTTTAGGTCGTTCAGCCATTCTGTGAACTCTTCCTTGTCATTTACGTCTATTTTTCTGTCTTCTGCGAAAGGTTCTTTCGATCTCTGCGTCGTAGTTGGGCTTAAGAGTGTGTCCTTCGCTCATGCGATGCTTGCTTCTTCCTTTACCGAAGGAGTGGCAATGCAACAAAGGTAAAAAGCTGCAAAGATCAAAGAGGTTTGATGTTAGCGCAATTTATGACGTAGTCCCCGTCAACGACACCAAAAACTTGATGCGTTGGTTTATCGTGCGATGATGTGTGTACGCGATGATGTGCGGATGCGATGATCATACAAGTTTTCCTAAAAAAGCCCAAGTATAAGCCTTCTTAGGTTCCTAGTAAGTCCAGGGTCGAACATAGGGAATACTAAATAGATATGCGACGGACTCTCTGATTCTATTGCGGTGGTGAAAAAGAAGTAGATGGTGTTTTGATTTAGACTTTTCTATGCGATGGAGTTGAACGCGGTGGGATGAAAGCATAGAGTTATAACAAATATGCGATGAAGGGGTTGAGAAGAGATTTAGCTAACATTTCTCAAGATTGTGTACAAGTCATGTGATCATGCTATACACAAATATTAGTACTACATTTCTCAATGCATAATGCCACATTTCCTATTTCTAAGACGCATGCAATGTATATGGAAAGTAGTAGATGGAACTTATTTATAAGTTTCTACTCTTGCTTATGCGATCTAATCCAACTCTCTCAAGCCTAGATTCTATCTTTTAGATTACTTTCTCAAGTACTTCCAAATGATGAATGACGCATACATAAGACAATATGATCGCATAAAATGCATAGCTTAAGTCATGCTAGCTAAGTACTTCTCAACCCATTAACAAATTTAGTTACTCATGCATGGTGTGGAAAGACTGAACATAGATCGAAATGAAGTTTCCATTTTTGCAAATAAGGTGTTGAGTACAAAATAACAAATGGATTGAGAAATAACAAGCCAGGTAAGCAATATCTTGCTTTCCATGGCCTTTTACACTACTCTTTATCACTTCAACTTTGTTCCAGTTTGCAAACTCTTGCTCTTGCAAGGGTTGGACTTCTCTCCTTTGTATTGTTTCTGGAAGTTTCTCGATCTGACCGGAAAGCAATTTCTCTTGGCTTTGCCTCGTCTCCTTATTTTCTCTCCGTCTCCGTGTATATGTATCTATATCCATGTTTCTCTGATAGCATTGGGTATTTATAGATTTCAAGGTGAAGCGGATTTTCTTACTAATGATTGCAATGATGGGCAGCACTAATTTCCCTACTCTGTTGCGCCATTTAAAAGTCACCGAAAGTTCAATGTACTTGCAACAATATGGTTTTTAACGGCTTGTCAACTGAATTCGAAATCGACCGTTATCAACTTTACGTCCCATCATGATTTATTATGTTGTCGCCTTGATGCGAGGTTTTTATGCGATCACTTTTTGAGAAACTTCTCACGATCGCAAATTCAAGCTTGCTGTCGCATTGTGCCCTTGGATCATAATTTCATATGTGCCATCGCATTGTATTTGCACAAAATAGGCAAATTAACTGCTTTTATGCGATGAGCATTAGCGATCACAATCCCTTTAATTTGGTGCTTTTAAACATGATATTGCCTATTTTACCATCTCTTTCTCTCATTGTTTTACTAATTTGAGTTATAATAACTTGTATTTCTACCAGTTATCACACCCCCAAATTTAAAACAATGCTTGTCCTCAAGCATAAACTAAAGATTTTCTTTAAAATTTCAATCTCCTTCACCCTATCAAGACTTCTCAAGGTGCCTTATTCAAATTGCTGAACCAATGCCTTCTTAATTTCTATTCTAATCTCTTCCTAAAATATTTCTACTCTTTAGGGACTGCGAGCTTAATCTTCAAAAAAACCTTTACTCGTTTCCAGGACATCGCATGATTTATTTCAAACTATATCAAACCGGGGTGTTCAAGTGATTTTGGCCCTTACACGATTCAGATATTCGTTTTATGATCTTACACTGACTCGAATGCCCAGCCTTCGTTTTGGCTTGCCCCCATGAATGTCATGCGGACATCCAACTACGAGCAAGTCACTCTTTTTCTGTCAAAACTCATGCCCATCTCTTTATTTGGTAGCAGATTTACTATCATTTGGTTTCTACGTTGATCACGATTCCCACCTTCATTTTGGCTTGCCCCCAAGGATGTCATGTGGACATCCAACTACGAGCAGGATCCGATCTCATCATTAATTTTTTTTTAAATCAAAATCTCTAAAAATAACAAGGTTGAGAATAACATTACTACCCCCAAATTTAACATGCAACAATGCCCTCATTGCTGAAAGACAAAATAATTCATGCGATGGACTCAGGAAATTTCGTAAAAATAGTTTTGAAGGGAAACTGGTAGACCGCAAAATTTTAGAAATGTTTCATGGATTGATTGTCTTGAAATTAATCTAACTTTAGAGCGGTAAGAAAAAAAAAGCATAAATTTCGTATTGAAGTCATAATGGGCAAAGGGTGAATGCGGCGACCAAATAAAGCAATAAAAAATTCAGGATTAAGTCAAACGAAAGAGGATGCGATAGTAGAATTCAGCAATATTGAATTGAAATTAGAGAAGTGAAAAAATTGAAATAAGATAAGGCGAGGAAGGACACAACCCCCAAATTTTATTTTTCGCCCGCATCATTTTTTTATCGCATCCTTTCCTGTGGTGGGTTGATTCTTTGATTGCGATGGGTTGATCGACTCGGTCGCGTGTTTGGAGGTTATGCATTGCTCCATCACAATCGTTTTCTACGATCAGTGTGATGAATATCAAGAAGATAAAAAGTATGAAAGAGAGAGTTGGCAATTATAAAGAGTAGTAACCATGGAGAAATTAAGGTAGATTCATGAAAGAAGAACAAACAAATGATACTCAAAAGGGTTTATTTTGTCCCTGATGACTGTGTGGCATTGATAATCGCAGGGACTAAGTGTTTCTTCTTCTTTATTCTGGCTTCCCCAAGTCCACGGAGGTTTTCTCGCATTGGAAATCTCCTCCATGATACATGTTCACTCTTTGTCCATTTACCTTAAATGCGTTGGTCCCATCTTCATTTGTCAGTTCTACCGCTCCATACGGGAATACTTCCTTAATTATGAAAGGCCTGGACCAATGCGATTTCAATTTTTCCAGAAAGAGTCGCAGCCTAGAATTGAATAGTAATATCTTCTGACCTGCTTGGAGATTTTTTTCACAAAGACACTTGTCATGCCATTGCTTCGTGCGTTCTTTGTAAATTTTGGCATTTTCATATGTCTGTGATCTCCATTCGTCCAGCTGTAGCAGTTGAAGTTTTCTCTCTTCCCCTACAGCCTTAAGATAAAAGTTAAGCTTCTTAATTGCCCACATCGCTTTATACTCTAGTTCGAACGGCAGATGACAAGCCTTCCCAAACACTAACGCATACGGTGACATACCTACAGATGTCTTATAAGCAGTCTTATATGCCCATAAGGCATCATCAAACTTCATAGCCCAATACTTTCGCGATGGATTCACCACCTTCTCTAAAATCGACTTTATTTCTCTGTTAGAAACCTCTGCTTGTCCGTTTGTTTGAGCATGATATGCGATGGCGATCTTATGGTGGACATTGTATTTGATCAGTATATTGTTAATAATATGATTCACAAAGTGGGTCCCTTCGTCACTTATTATGGCACGTGGAGTTCCAAAACGAGTGAAGATATTTCTCTATAAGAACTTAGAGACTGTTGTCGCATCGTTTGCGACGCATGAAATAGCTTCAAATCATTTGGAAACATAGTCGACGACCAAAAGAATGTATTTATGAACATTTGACGATGGAAATGGTCCCACGAAATCTATTCCCCAGACGTCGAATAGTTCCACCTCCAATATGATGTTCATTGGCATCGCATTTTTTTTCTGAAATGTTTCCAGTGCGTTGGCAGTTATCGCATTTCATGGAATATTCTCGTGCGTTCTTAAACAGAGTGGGCCAGTAATACCCACATTGAAAAACTTTTTCTGCTGTGCGCTGTCCCTCGAAATGCCCTCGATAGAGTGATTCATCACATTGAAAAAGTATGCGCTGGAAACCAGTCTCTGGAACATAGAGTCTCAATATCTAGTCTGGTCCCCTTTTGTAAAGATTTAGCTCGTCCCAGTAGTAGAATTTACATTCATGAATGAGCTGCTTCTTTTGTTGGGATGTATTATTTTTCAGGAAATTGTTTGCAGACCAAGAAGTTGACAATATCTGTATACCATGGCAATTCTTCAATCTTAAGAAACTTCTCGTCAGGGAATGATGCGTTCACCTCCGACTGGATGCGATCTACTTCCAGATTCTCTAACCTCGATGAATGGTCAGTGACCTGGTTCTCTGTTCCCTTTCGGTCGATTATCTCCATATTAAATTCTTGGAGTAGGAGAACCCATCAGATTAGTCTCGGCGTCGCATCTTTTTTGGTCATTAAATATCTTATCGTCGAATGGTCAGTGTGGACTACAACTTTTGATCCCAACAAGTAAGTTTTGAATTTTTCAATCGCAAAAATTATTGCCAAAAGCTCCTTCTCAGTGGTGGTGTAGTTCGCCTACGTGGAGTTCAATGTTCTGCTAGCATATGCGATGGGGTGTAACACTGTCTTTACTTTTTGTGCCAAGACTGCCCCCATCGCATATCCGCTAGCATCGCACATCAGCTCAAATGGCTTAGCCCAATCGGGTGCGATCAGAATTGGCACTGTAGTCAATGCATCCTTTAGTATTTTGAATACGGTGAGGCGGTGTGGATCAAAGTCAAAAGGTCTATCAGCTTCCAACAACGCATTCAATAGTCGAGTTATTTTGGAAAAGTCCTTCACAAATCGTCTTTAGAACCCCGCGTGTCTTAAGAAACTCTTTAAAGCTTTCACATTTGCTGCAGGTGGAAGTTTTTCTATGGCTTCAATTTTTGCTTTATCCACCTCTAGCCCCATTCTTTGAAACCTTGTGCCCAAGCACAATTCCTTCTTTAACCATGAAATGGCACTTTTCCTAGTTCAGCACCAGATTAGTCTCTTCACATCTTTTCAGTATTCTCTCCAAGTTTTTCAGACAGATTTCATATGTTTGCCCATAGACTGAGAAATCGTCCATAAAGATTTCAACTGAGTCTTCAAGGTACTCGAAGAAGATTGCCATCCTTTGAAACGTGTTGGGCACATTGCATAGTCCAAAAGGCATGCGATGAAAAGTGAACGTTCCATATGGACAGGTGAACGTGGTCTTTTTTTTATCCTCTAGTGCGATCATAATTTGGTTATAGACTGCGTATCCATCAAGGAAACAAAAATAGTCATTTCCTACTAGTCGATCGAGCATTTGATCAATGAAAGGTAAAGGGAAATGATCTTTCTTTGTCGCCGCGTTGAGCTTTCCGTAGTCTATACAGATCCGCCAACCTGTGATAGTCCTCATGGGGATTAACTCGTTGTTTGCATTAGGGACTACTATCATCCAACCCTTCCTAGGAATGCATTGTACGGGGCTAACCTAGGTGCTATCGGCGATTGGGTATATAATGCCAACATCTAACCATTTGTTGATTTCTTTTTTATCAACCTCTTTCATCTTAGGGTTCAGTCTGCGTTAAGATTCTATCGAGCCTTTTTGGTTTTCTTCAAGCCAAATTCGATGCATGCAATACGTCGGGCTAATACCTCTGATGTCTACGAGCGTCCATCCGATTGCTCTAATATATTTCTTCAGAATGCTGAGCAGCGCAGTTTCTTTTTCTTCAGATAATGCAGAGGATATGATTACTGGCAAGGTTTCATTCTGGCCAAGGAAAACGTACTTCAAGTGATTTGGTAGAGTTTTCAGCTCCAGTGTAGGTGGTTGCTCTAGGGAGGGTTTTTGTACTTTTCTTTCTTCATCCAGATTCAACATTTTTTCATTCTTCACTGTCTCTGTTATTGCATGGCAGGTTTTTAAGGATACTATCGCATCCTCTCTTTCTTCATTTTCTTCCTTGGACTCCCAATCTTCAACACAAGTGTGTTCATCGTTGGAATCTTATAAGCCTTCCTCTTCTAGAAACTTCATTGCCTTGATAATATTAAACCTGAGCTTCTTTCCATTGATGTTCATTGTGATTTCTCCCTTGTGCACATCTATTTGAGCACGACCAATAGACAAGAATGGTCGTCCCAATATGATTGGCACATCTTTATCCGCCTCATAATCTAGGATAATAAAGTCTGCAAGTAGAATGAATTTGTCTATTGTGACTAAGACATCCTTTAATTTTCCCTCAGGGTGTACCAGGGACCTATCTGCAAGTTGGAGAGTCGCCGTTGTAGGTGTTGGTTATCCTACATTCAATTGTTTGAAGATTGAAAGGGGCATTAAGTTTACGCTTGCCCCGAGATCACATAATGCTTAACCGTTGTAGATCCCTCCTATTGAGTAGGGTATTGTAAAGTTGCCTGGGTCACGCATCTTTGGTGGGATTATAGTATTTGACTCTTGTGTTAATGCCACTGTGGCGAATTTTCCCGTGCTTCTCTTCTTCGAAATAATATCCTTCAAAAGCTTGGCATACACCGGCATTTGATCTATCGCTTCTATAAATGGAATATTGATGTGTAGTTATTTTAATATTTTCAAGAAGTGATGATACTGACCTTCATCATTTTGCTTCTTTTTAAGTCTTTGAGGAAATGGAGGTAGCTGAACTTTCACTGTTCCATGGTCTAGTGTTTTAGAGGTGATTGCACCTTCAGATTCCATAGTCTCGGACCCCTTTGACTCATTTTGTAACAACAGTTTCTTTGATTCAATTGCATGTTGCTCCTTTGAATCGGTCTTGCTAGGCTCCTTCCTGACTTCTACCATCGCCTTTCTACTTCTTAGGGTGACTGCCTTGCAATGTTCCTTCCTTGTATTCCCTGGATTGCGTGGAAGCTTAGTTGAGCTAGGCAATGTCCCTTGAGGTCTATTTTTTAGCCTCCCGCAATTTGTCCTATTTGAATTTCTAAATTGCGGATGGATGTAGCTTGGTTTTGAAGGACTGTTTCATTTTTTTCGATGTAATTCTTTAACAAGTTCTCCAGGAATGGTGGTGGTGGTGTTTGAGAGTTGCTAGCTTGCTGTTGCTATTGTCCGTTAATTCTTTGGAAAAATCCTAGTGGTCCCTCTCTCTGAGCCATAGGTTGACTACCTTGTTGTTGGTTGTTCTTCCAAGCAAAATTAGGGTGATTTTGCCACTCCGAGTTGTAAGTGTTTGAAAAAGGATTGTTTCTGACAAAGTAGATTGATTAAGGATTTCATGGACACTCCTCAACAGAATGCGGTTCTTCACATGTAACACAGTTGGTGCTTGTTTACTCTATCACATGGACTTGCCCACTTCGAGTTTCTGAGTTGTTTATTGCGATGCCTTGCATCAAATTTATAATCTCATTCATCTAATTTTGTAATGTGATGACACCATTACTTACGTTACCTTCTCTGGGTTTTTCTCTTTGATCGCTTTCTTGCCAAAATTCGTGGGTTTTCGAGATGCGATCAAGAATGTTCTTTGCCTCATCATATGTTTTGTCCAACAGACCTCCTGCTTCCACTGCATTCGCAGCTGTCTGCGATACAGAATTGAGTCCATGATAGAAAATCACAATTTGGAGGCAATCCGGCACTCCATTGTGTGGGCAATCTCGTACTAGTCTCTTGAATCTCACCCATGCGTCACTGAGTGATTCATCTGCTTCTTGTTCAAAATTGGTGATCAATTTCATCCTTCTAGCACTCTCTGTGGGAGGAAAATACTTCTTCATAAACTTCTCCATGACTTGCTCCCATGAAGTTATCTTTCCTGCTTCGAGAGAGTAATCCCATTTTCTTGCTTTATCGCATAGTTAAAATAGAAATAACGTGAGTCGAACCTTTTATGGGGAAAAATTAAGGAACACAAAAGTGTTACAAATTTCAATGAAGCTTTGTAGAAGGGCGTGGTGATCATCACCATGCCATCCTCTGAACTATCATGTCGTTTGTATCATTTGTAACATTACTGGCTTCATCTCGAACCTTGATCCATCCAATGCTGGTCCTATGATTCCTGAGGAGAAATAAAACAAGTTTGGTGACGCATAGTCTCGGATGGATCAATTGCGATCATTTTCCAGTAGGATAGGATTTGCCATTATGTTGTTTTCGTTTGTTGCTCATTCTTTAGGTCGTTCAACCATTCTATGAACTCTTCCTTGTCGTTTACGTTTATTTTTCTGTCTTCTGCGAAAGGTTCTTTCGATCTCTGGGTCATAGTTGGGCTCAGGTGTGTGTCCTTCGCTCATGCGACGCTTACTTCTTCCTTTACCGAAGGAATGGCAATGCAACAAAGGTCGGAAGCTGCAAAAATTAAAGAGGTTTGATGTTAGCGCAATCTATAGCATAGTCCTCGACAACTGCGCCAAAAACTTGATGTGTTGGTTTACCGTGTGATGATATGTGTATGTGATGATGTGCGGATGCGATGATCATACAAGTTTTCCTAACAAAGCCCAAGTATAAGCCTTCTTAGGTTCCTGGTAAGTCCAGAGTCGAACACAGGGACTATTAAATAGATATGCGACGGACTCTCTGATTCAATTGCAGTAGTCGAACACAGGGTCGCGAGGCCCAACTGGGGTGTCGTAGGTCTGCCACAGGGCCCAATTTTTGTACGCAAAACTTCCAGCGCGAAAAAGTGCGAAAACGGACCTAGGGGTTAAGAACTATGAAAAAAAGTCGTGCGTGAGACGGTTTTTGGAACGGAACTCGTTTGGTGCCCCCCGGGGCCCACTTTTTGTGCGCGAATCTTCCAGTGCTGAAATGCGCAAAAACGGACCCAAGGGTTAAGAAATATGAAAAAAGTCATGTATCAGACGGTTTTGGGAATGGAGCTCGTTCGGTTACCCAAACAGCCAACGGAGCCCCGCGGGGGTGTCGCGAGGCCTCGCAGGGTTGTTGCGGGGCCTCGCAAGGGTGTCGCGAGGTATCGCAGAGGTGTCACAAGGTATGCCAGGGGTGTCACGGGGCTAACACAGAGCCCAATTTTTGTGCGTGAACCATCTGACATGAAAAATTGCAAAAACGGACCCAAGGGTTAAGAACAAAAGCCGTGTGCCAGACGATTTTGGGAATGGAACTCGTTTGGTGCCCCAAACAGCCCCCAGGGCCATAGGGCCCAATTTTTGTGTGCGAACCGTCCGGCGCAAAAATGCGCGAAAACGAACTCAAGGGTTAAGAACTATGAAAAAAAGTCGTGTGCATGACGATTTTTGGAAAGAAGCTCGTTTGGTGCCCCAAACGGCCTTCGGGACCCCGTGGGCTGCCCTGGGGCCCAATTTTTGTCCACTGACCTTGCGGAGTGAAAAAGCGTGAAAACGAACCCAGGGGTTAAGAACGATGAAAAAAGTCGTGTGCCAGACAGTTTTGGGAATGGAGCTCGTTTAGTGACCCAAACGGCCACCAGAGCCCTGCGAAGGAATCGTGAGGCCTCGCAAGGGTATCGCGGGGCCTCGTTGTGTTGTCGCGAGGTCCTGCTGGGGTGTGGCCTGTCTCTTATACACATCTAGATGTGTATAAGAGACAGTCGTGAGGCCTCGCAAGGGTATCGCGGGGCCTCGTTGTGTTGTCGCGAGGTCCTGCTGGGGTGTGGCAGGGCTGCCACGGGGCACAATTTTTGTGCGCAAACCTTCCGGCACGAAAAAGCGCCAATTCCTGTCTCTTATACACATCTAGATGTGTATAAGAGACAGGTGCCAGACGGTTTTGGGAACAGAGCTCGCTTGGTGCCCCAAATGGCTCCCGAGGCCCTACGAGTAGTCGCTAGGCCCCACGAGGGTGTCGTGGGGCCTCGTTGGTGTGTTGCGAGGCTACCATGAGACCCAATTTTCGTGGGTGAACCATCCATTACGAAAAAGCGCGAAAACAGACCCAGTGGTTAAGAACTATGAAAAAAAGCCGTAAGCCAGATGGTTTTGGAAACAGAGCTCATTTGGGGCCCCAAATGCACCCCGGGCTACCCTGGGGCCCAATTTTTGTGTGCGAACCTTCCAGAGCGAAAAAGCGCGAAAACGGAACCAAGGGTTAAGACCAATGAAAAAAAGCCATGTGCTAGACGATTTCAAGAACGAAGCTTGTTTGGTGTCCCAAACGGCCGTCGGGGTTAAGAACATTGAAAAAAGGGACCCAGGGGTTAAAAACTTTGAAAAAAAATCCGTGTGCCAGACTGTTTTGGGAATGAAGTTCGTTATGTGCCCCAAGGGCCCCAGGGCCCAATTTTTGTGCGCGAACCTTCCGACGTGAAAATATGCGAAAACGAACCCAGGAGTTAAAAACTATGAAAAAACAAGTCGTGTGCCTGATGATTTTTGGAACGGAGCTCGTTTGGTGCTCCAAACGGCCCCCGAGGCCTCGCGAGCTGCTCGAGGGCCCAATTTTTGTGCATGAACCTTTCGGAGCGAAAAAGCGCGAAAACGAACCCAGGCGTTAAGAACGATGAAAAAAAGCAGTGTGCCAGACGGTTTTGGGAATAGAGCTCGTTTTGTGCCCCAAACAACCCCCGAGGCCCACTTTTTGTGCGTGAACCTTCCGGCATGAAAATGTGCGAAAATGAACCTAGAGGATAAGAAATTTGAAAAAAATTCGTGTGCCAGACGGTTCTGGGAACAGAGCTCATTTGGTGCCCCAAACGACCTACGAGGCCCTGCGGGGGTGTCGCGGAGCCTCGCTGGGGTGTCGCGGGGCCTCGCTGGGGTGTCGTGGGGTGTCATAATCGCACCTTCCGAAGCTTTTCTAAGTGATTATGCAACACTTGTTTCCGCTCATGAACAAGTCAACCAATTCGAATACGGATAGTCGATGGCACACCGGGTGCCTCTCGCAACCTCCACCTCCATTTTAGAGAAAACGGATTTAGAAAACGGGTTTGGAGAAAAGGTTTTCGCAAACAGTTTGATTGTCAGAATAAAGAAGAGAAAGATTGTAGTACGCTTGAAAGTAATAAGCAACAACAACAGCTTTATAACATACTAGTCCGGGTATGGGGAAGTGATGGTTAGTCTTATCCCCATATAGTGCATTCTAAATAAAAACACATCTACTACCCTTGCATATTGAAATGGGCAAGCAGTCACTCACTAAGAAAAGTATATATAAACCTAACTACCTAGCAAAAGGAAATACATAGGATGAAAGCATAGTAAAAAGAGATGGAAGTGGTCATGCGGCCATGGGCAACACGCCCTGGACAAGCATGACTGTGATATTCTCCCCCACTCAATTGGTTGACGTCCCCCGACTCTGCTCGGACTCAGCATATTGTTGAGCAGCTGCCTTTGAGGCCCTCCATGCACTCCCAACGAATTTCTCTATTTTGGAGGCTTCTCCACTTCTCCAGGAACTCTTCTCAGCTTGGTTCGGTCCTTCCACTTTGTCGCTCCTTCCTACAAGTCTCTCATTGGCTTCTTCCCCTCACATTCTCTTCATTGTGTCCTGTGGACAGGTTACCACCCTACATCTCTCCTCGGCATGGTTGGGATGATAAGGTTTCAGCCTACTCACATGGATGACAGGATGAATCTCCATCCACGATGGTAACTACACTTAATAAGTGGTTTTCCCAACCTTTTCAATGACTTCCACCAGTCCTCAAAAGTTCCTCATGAGGCGATGTTCTATTTGCCCTCGACTTCGAAATTTTCCCCAGCACAAATTTACTCGAACCCAGTCTCCTGGTAAGAACTCTGGGTGTCCAGGCTTCCTTCTTCTCATTCTCCACCTCTTTGGAGTCGGGGAATTGTGTAAACTGTTCGGCTCAACAACACGACATTGCTCCAAGACACGTAAAATGTCTTAGGGAGCCTTCTCTACCTCGATTTCGACTGACTTGTGGGTAAAGTCCTTCTCCAACTGGAGGGCCGAGATCATCCTTATCCCCTTCGGTCGTCTGATCTCACCATGCACAACGGTGGGCGTAGACCCGATGATCACTAAACACTTGGTGAGGGGTATCGGTATTACCTTGTCCTCAAGCAAGAACTCCATTCCCAACACCACATCAAAGTCATCCATCTTAATGATCATGAAATCGGCAGGGCCACTCCAGTCCCCCAACTTTATGACTATCCTCTTTGCCATTCCTGTAATCAGCAAGGCCTTAGAGATCACTGCTTTTCATTCTACCTGCACTTCCTTCCCAATGAAGATTGAGCCGTCTGGCTTCTGTTTCGGACATAAAATTATAAGTGGCCCTCGAATCGACCATGGTACTTTTGGCTGATTTATGGTTGACCCAAGCATCAACATACATCAATCCGCCTCCATGGGATCCCTTTTCTTCTCCTACATCCTTTTGGAGTGCAGCTAAATATCTCAGGGCCCCAACCCGTAGGGTTCTATCTTCCACTACTTGCACATTCTCGTCTTCTACCTGAACAGCTTTGCCTTTCTAGTCTGAAGCTAATGAGGCTTAAAAAGCATTAAAGGTGGCTCGTTCTGAACATTTTCTTGCCTTGTGTGGACCCTTGCATATATAACAGGATAACGGCCGATAAAAATTCTTCTGATCATGCCCCCGCCAAGTATTTCTAGTCGTCTACTGAGGAGGTCTACTATCCCCATTGTTGTCTTTATCTCCCCCATTGTTTCTTGATGGGCTCAAACCATTGCTCTTTCTCTCCCTATTAGGGGATCTCGAGTGTTGCCTCATCTCTTGAGATTCATAAATCAAGTCAAATAACTGTTCGGTCGCTACGTATGCAGCTGGGAGATCTTGTATTCTCTGCTCATATAGTTTTGGTTTTGCCCACGGTTTCAGGCCTTCGATAAAACAAAAAACTTTGTCTTTTTCGGACATGTCTATTATGTCCAACATCAATCCGGAAAATTGTTTCACGTAGTCCCTAATAGTATCAGTATGTTTCAATTCCCGTAGCTTGCGTCTTTCCAAAATCTCAACATTTTAAGGGAAGAACTGAGAATGCAACTCTTGTTTTAGTCTCTCCCACGTGTCGATGATACATCCCTCTTGAACATCCATGAAACGGGACCTCCACCATAACTTGGCATCCTTCACTAGGTGCATCGTCGCTAGGGTGATCTTTGACTCTTCAGTCGTTGTGTTCGTAGCTCTGAAGTACTGTTCCATGTCAAAGATAAAATTTTCTAGCCGCCTTTTGCGTTCGCGAGCCCCACAAAAGGGCTTGGGCTCAGTGGTACTTTTTACCCTGTTGAATTGGCTGCATCCGACAAGGGCTTGATTTCCCACCGCTCTCATGGTGAGGTTCACCAAATGTTGCAATCTCTCCCCGGATGACATCGATGGTGGCTGAAAGGTCCCCGGACATTTCGGTCACATTTGATATGATCGCCTCTGCGAGCTGTCTAGTTGTTAACACGTTCTTCTATCGGTGGCAACAGATCCCGACGAGCATGGAGGCCTATCCATTGTGGTTTTTGCCTCTAGGGTCTCAACCCTTGTCAACAATTCCCTGACAGGGCATCCCATCTAAGTGGCCAGCCACTACAATCAATTTCATCGGCCTTGTCAACGACTTCTTGTAACGAGTCTCTAGGAACGAATCTGATCAGGGACTTCTATTAAATAGAGCATTTGCTCTTCAATCAAGACCAATCGGTCAACATGGACTTGCCCAACTACTTCATACAGACATGATCACAGCTTCTCAACTCTACGAGTTGATTGGCTCTGATATCAACTGTCAAATCGCACTTTCCGAAGCTTCACTAAGCGATTGTGCTGCACTTGTTCCCGCTCATGAACAAGTCAGCCAATTCGACATACGAAGAACCAATGGCACACCGTGCCTCTCGCAACCTCCACCCCCGTTTTAGAGAAAACTGTTGTTGAGAAAAGGTTTTTCACAAATAGTTTGATTGTAAGAATAGAAAAGAGAAAGATTGTAGTAGGCTAGAAAACAATAGAAACAACAATACTTTATAACATACTACTCCGGGTAAGGGGAAAGTGATGTTAGTCTTATCCTCATTATAGTGCATCTGAACAAAAACACATCCACTACCCTTCCGGAATGAAAAAGGCTCAAAAACGGAACTAAGGTTAAGAACTATGAAAAAAAAAAGCCGTTTGTTAGACGTTTTGGAAACGGAGCTCGGTTGGTGCCCCAAACGGCCCCCGCGGCCCAATTTTTATGCGCAACACTTCCGGCGCAAAAATGCGTGAAAATGGACCAAGGGGTTGAGAACGAGTGAAAAAAACCATGTGCTAGATGGTATTTGGGAACAGAGACGTTTGGTGTCCCAAACGGCCCCCACGGCCCAATTTTTTGTGCGCGAACCTATCAGAACGAAAAAGCATGAAAACGAACCCAGGGGTTAAGAATGATGAAAAAAACCGTGTGCCAGAGGTTTTGGGAACGGAGCTCGTTTAGTGTCCCAGACAGTCCCTAGGGCCCACTTTTTGTGCCCAAACCTTCCAGCGCGAAAATGCGCGAAAACGAACCCAGGGGTTAAGAACTATGAAAAAAGTCGTATGTCAGACGATTTTGGGAACGGAGCTCGTTTGGTGCCCCAAACTGCCGCTAAGGCCCCGGGGACCAATTGCTGTGCGCGAACCTTCCGTCGTGAAAATGCGCGAAAACAGACCCAAAGGTGAGAATTATGAAAAAAAATCGTGTGTCAGAAAGTTTTTGGAACAGAGCTCATTTGGTGCCCAAATGGCCCCCGGGGCCCTGCGAGCTGCCTCAAGACCCAATTTTTGTGTGCAAACCTTTAGGAGTGAAAAAGCGCGAAAACGGACCCAGGGATTAAGAACGATGAAAAAAAGCCGTGTTCCAGATGGTTTTGAGAACGGAGCTCGTTTGGTGCCCCAAACGGCCCCCAGGACCCAATTTTTGTGTGCAAACCTTCCGACATGAAAAAACACGAAAACGGACCCATGGGTTAAAAACTATGATAAAAAGTCGTGTGCCAGACGACTTTGGGAACGAAGCTCGTTTGGTGCCACAAACAGCCCCTGAGGCCCTGCAGGGGTGTCACAAGGCCCCGTGGGGGTGTCACAACGCCGAGCTAGGGTATCGCGAGGCCTTGTTAGGGTGTCGCGGGGCCTCGCTAGGGTGTCGCGGGGCTCAATTTTTATTCGCGACACTTTCGACACGAAAAACCATGAAAACGAACCCAATGGTTAAGAATAGTGAAAAAAAGTCGTGTGCCAGACAGTTTTGGGAACGGAGCTCGTTTGATGCCTCAAACGGTCCCTAGGGCCTCGGGGCCCAATTTTTGTGCGCGATCCTTTCGACGCGAAAATGCGCAAAAACGAACCCAGGGGTTCATAACTATGAAAAAAAGCAGAGTGCCAAAAAATTTTTGGAATGGATGGTGCCCCAAACGACGTGCAGGGCCCTGCAGGCTGCCCCGGGGCCCAATTTTTGTGCACAAACCTTCCGAAGCGAAAAAAAGCGTGAAAACAGACCCAGGGGTTAATAATGATGAAAAAAAGTCGTGTGCCAAACGGTTTTGGGAACGGAGCTCGTTTGGTTCCCTAAACGGCCCCCGGGGCCCTGGGCCCAATTTTTGTGACTGAACCTTCCGACGCGAAAAAACGCGAAAATGCACCCAAGGGCAAGAATTATGAAAAAAAGCCCTATGCCAGAAATTTTTGGAAATAGAGCTCGTTTGGTGCTACTGGGGTGTCACGAGGCCCTGCTGGAGTGTCGCGAAGCTGCCACGGGGCCCAATTTTTATGCGCGAACTTTCCAGCACGAAAAAGCGCGAAAACGGACCCAAAGGTTAAGAACTATGAAAAAAAGTCGTATGCTAGACGGTTTTGGGAACAGAGCTCGTTTGGTGACCCAAACGGCCCCCGGGGCCCAACTTCTATGCGCGAACCTTCCGACGAGAAAATGCGTGAAAACAGACCCAGGGGTTAAGAACTATGAAAACAAGCTGTGTGCCAGATGGATTTTGGAACGAGCTCCTTTGGTGGCCAAAACGGCCCCCGGGGCCCGGGGTTCAATTTTTGTGCACAAACCTTCCGGCATGAAAATGGGTGAAAACGGACCCAGAAAGAACTATGAAAAAGCCATGTGGCAGATGGTTTTTGGAACGGAGCTCATTTGGTGCCCCAAACGGCCCACGGGGCCCAATTTTTGTGCACGAACCTTCCAGAGCGAAAAAGCGCAAAAATGGACCCAGGGTTAAGAACGATGAAAAAAGTCGTGTGCTAGACAATTTTGGGAATGTAGCTCATCTTGTGCCCCAAACGGCCCCTGGGGCCCCAGGGCCAATTTTTGTGCCCAAAACTTCCGGCTCGAAAATGCGCGAAAACGGACCCAGGGGTTAAGAACTATGAAAAAAAGTCGTGTGCCAGGCGGTTTTGGGAACGAAGCTCGTTTGATGCCCCCAAACGTCCCCCGGGGCCCCATGGGAGTATCGCGAGGCCTCGCTGGTTTGTCGTGAGGCCCTACTAGGGAGTCGTGAGGCTACCATGAGGCCATATTATTGTGCGCGAACCTTCCGACTCAAAAAACCACGAAAATGGACCCAGGGGTTAAGACTATGAAAAAAAGTCGTGTGCCAGACGGTTGTGGGAATGGAGCCCGTTTGGTGCCCTAAATGGCCCCCGATGCCCACTTTTTGTGTTTGAACCTTCCTGCGAAAATGCATAAAAACTGACTCAGGGTTAAGAACTGTGAAAAAAAGTCGTGTGCCAAACGATTTTGAGAATGGAGCTCGTTTGGTGCCCCAAACGGCCTCCGAAGCCACGCAGGGGTTTTGCGGGGCCTTGCTGGGGTGTTGCAGAGCCTCGCGGGGTGTCGCGAGACCCCACTAGGGGCCATGGGGTTGCAACGGTGCCCAATTTTAGTGCGCGAACCTTCTGGCACGAAAAAGCATAAAACAGACCCAGGGGTTAAGAACTATGAAAAAAAGGCGTGTGCCAAACGGTTTTGAGAACAGAGCTCATTTAGTGATCCAACTGACCCCTGGGGCCCCACGGGGTGTCGCGAGGCCTAGCTGGGGTGTCGCGGGCCTCGCTGGGGTGTCACGGGGTTATCATGGGGCCCAATTTTTGTGCGCGAACCATCCGGCATGAAAAAGGGCGAAAATGGACCCAACGGTTAAGAATTGTGAAAAAAAGTCGTGTGTCAAACGGTTTTGGGAATGGTGCTCGTTTGGTGCCCCAAACGGCCCAAGGGCCCTGGGGCCTAATTTTTGCTCCCGAACCTTCCGATGCGAAAATGCGCGAAAACGGACCCAGGGGTTAAGAACCATGAAAAAAAGGTGTGTGCCAGATGGTTTTGCGACCGGAGCTCGTTTGGTTCCCAAAATCGCCCCCAGGGCCTCGCGGGGGTGTCGTAGAGCCTCATAGGGAGTCGCGAGGCCCCGCTAAGGTGTCGCCGGGCCTCTACGGGGCCAATTTTTGTGTACGAACCTTCGACATGAAAAAGCGTGAAATAAACCTAGGGGCTAAGAAATATGAAAAAAAGTCGTGTGCCAGATATTTTTGGGAATGGAGCTCATTTGGTGCCTCAAACGGCCCCGAGTCCCCTGGGTCCAATTTCTATGTGTGAAACCTTCGACGAGAAAATGCGCGAAAAACAGACCCAGAGGTTACAACTTTTATGAAAAAAAAGCTGTGTGCTAGACGATTTTTGGAACGGAGCTCGTTTGGTGCCTGAAACGGCCCAGGGTTCAATTTTTGTGCGCAAACCTTCTGACGCGAAAATGCACAGAAATGGACCCAGAGGTTAAGAATTATGAAAAAAAACCTTGTGTCATACGGGTTTTGGAATGGAGCTCGTTTGGCACCCCAAACGGCCCCGGGGCCCAATTTTTGTCTGCGAACCTTTCAGAGCGAAAAAAGCGCGAAAACGGATCCAGGGGTTAAGAACGATGAAAAAAACACATTTGCCATACGGTTTTGGGAATGAAGCTCGCCAAACAGCCCCTAGGGCCCAATTTTTATGCATGAACCTTCTGGCGCGAAAAAGCCGTGTGCCATACGATTTTGGGAACGGAGCTTGTTTGTTGCCCCAAACGGCTCCCGGGGCCCCGCGGGGGTGTCGCGAGTTCCCCAGGGGTGTTGTGGGGCCTCGCTGGGGTGTCGTGAGGCCCTGTTGGGGTGTCACGAGGACCCGCTGGGGTGTCGCGGGGCTGCCACAGGGACCAATTTTTGTGCACGACCTTTCGACACGAAACAACGCGAAAACGAACCCAGGGGGTTAAGAACTATGAAAAAAAGTTGTGTGCCAGACGGTTTTGGGAATGAAACTCGTTTGGTGCCCCAAATGGCCCACGGGGCCCCACGGCTCAATTTTTGTGTGCGAATCTTCCGACGCGAAAATGCACGAAAATGGACCCAAGGGTTAAGAACGATTAAAAAAAATTGTGTGCCAGGTGGTTTTGGGAACGGAGCTCATTTTGTGCCCCAAACGGTCCCCAGAGCCCGACGGCGGTATCGTAGGGCCTCGCAGGGGAGTCGCCAGGCTGCCACGAGGCCCAATTTTTATGCCCGAACCTTCCGACACCAAAAATCGCAAAATGGACCAGGGGTTAAGAACTATGAAAAAAAGTTGTGTACCAGACGGTTTTGGGAATAGTGCTCATTTGGTGCCCCAAACAGCCCCCGGGTCCCCGCGGCCCAATTTCTATGTGCGAACCTTCCCATGAGAAAATGCACGAAAATAGACCCAGGGGTTAAGAGCTATGAAAAAAAGTCGTGTGCCAGACGATTTTTGGAACGGAGTTCGTTTGGTGCCCGAAACGGCCCCTGGGGCCCCGGGGTTCAATTTTTGTGCACAAACCTTCTGATGCGAAAATGCGTGAAAACGGACCCAAAGGTTAAGAACTATGAAAAAAAGTCATGTGCCAGACGGTTTTGGAACAGAGCTCGTTTGGTGCCCCAAACGGCCCCCAGGGTCCAATTTTTGTTCACGAACCTTCCGAAGCAAAAAAGCGCGAAAACGGACCCAGGGTTAAGAACGATGAAAAAAAGTCGTGTGCCAG
>NC_052360.1:23701302-23727358 GCF_009727055.1 Benincasa hispida
AAGAACTATGAAAAAGCCATGTGCCAGACGATTTTTGGAACGAAGATCGTTTGGTACCTAAAACGTTCCCTGGGACCTCGCGGGGTATTGCGAGGCCTCGCTGGAGTGTCGTGAGGCCCCACTGGGGTGTTGTGAGGCTGCCCTGGCACCCAATTTTTGTGCACGAACCTTCCGACACGAAAAAGCGCGAAAATGAACCCAAGAGTTAAGAACGATGAAAAAAAGCCATGTGCTAGACGTTTGGGAACGGAGCACGTTTGGTTCCTAGACGGCCCTTAGGGCCCCGGGGCCCACTTTTTATGCCCGAACCTTCCGGCGCGAAAAAGCGCAAAAACGAACCCAAGGGTTAAGAACAATGAAAAAAAGTCGTGCACCAGACGATTTTGGGAACGAAAGCTCGTTTGGTGCTCGCAGGGCCTCGCTGGGTGTTGCAAGGCCTCACTTAGAGTGTCGCGGGTGGTACGGGGCCTAATTTTTGTGCGCGAAACTTCCGGCCAAAAAGCACGAAAATAGACCCAGGGTTAGAAAAAATGAAAAAAAGCCGTGTGCTAGATTAGTTTTGGAACAGAGCTCGTTTGGTGCCCAAAAATACCCCTGGGGCTCCAAGGCCCAATTTTTATGTGTGAACTCTCCAGCACAAAAATGCACGAAAATGACCCAAGGGTTAAGAACTATGAAAAAGAGTCGTGTGTCAAGACGGGCTTTTGGAATGGGAGCTCGGTTTCTGCCCCAAACGACCCCTAGCCCGCGAGCTGCCCCAAGACCCAATTTTTGTGCGTGAACCTTCCGGAGCGAAAAAAGCGCGAAAACGGGCTCAGGGGTTAAAAACGATGAAAAAGAGCTCTGTGCCAGAAGGTTTGGGAACAGAGCTCGTTTGGTGCCCAAACGGCCCCGAGGCACCAAGGCCCCGAGGCCCACCTTTTTGTGAATGCAAATGATCAGAACAAGCAGGAAAAGTGGATGATCTTAACTACCGCAAGTTCACAGGGTCGTTAGTCACCCGGTCGAAAAATGGTTTGTGTTGAAGGAGCTGATTCGAAGGTTGGCTCGTGAGAAGAAGATTGAGTTGGATCTAGACGAAATAGCTCAAACAAATCACACTGCTGTCACATTGACTCTAAGGTGTTTCAACATCAACTATGTTTTATGAGGAAAGAGAAAGGTTGGTCTAGTTTGAGACAGAGAGAAAGCTTGGACCAGTTGGGACCTTCAACCGGTAGTTTTTTAATTTCAGCAAGCTAACTCAAAATAATACATAAATCTAAATATTGGAGAAATTTAAAATTTAAAATTAAATTAAACATATAAATATGAAAAGTTAATAATTAAAGAAAAAATGAGAAGAAAGAAAGAAATATATGAAAGAAATATAGCCAAATTTAATATAAAAAAAAAAAAGGAAATAAATATAAAATATAATATAATATCATATCATATAATGTCCTAGGACATGTTGGAAATTAAAATTTGAAAATCAAAATAATACATAAAATATTCTAAATATTGGAAATTTTAAAATTCAAAATTAAATTAAACCTATAGATATGAAAAAAATTAATAAAGACAGAGAAAAATAAAAGAAAGAAAGAAAAAAATATAAAAGAAATATGACTAAATTAATACAGAAAATAAATTTTGAAAATTGAAAATCAAAATAATTCATAAATCTAAATATTGGAGAATTTAGAATTTCAAAATGAAATTAAACATATAAATATGAAAAGAATTAATAATTAAACAAAAAATTAAAGAAAGAAAGAAATATGAAAGAAATATAGTCAATTTAACATCAAAAAGAAAGAAATATATAATTTAATATAATGTCTTAGGACATATTGAAAATTTAAATTTTGAAAATCAAAATAATATATAAAATATTCTAAATATTGGAAATTTTAAAATAAAAAATTAAATTAAAGTTATAAATATGAAAAAATCAATAAAGAAAGAAAGAGCAATAAAAGAAAGAATGAATGAAATATAAAAGAAATATGACTAAATTAACACAGAAAATAAATTTTGAAAATTGAAAATCAAAATAATACATAAATCTAAATATTGGAGAATTTAAAATTCAAAATGAAATTAATCATATAAATATAAAAAAATTAATAATTAAAGGAAAAAAATAAAGAAAGAAATATAGCCAATTTAATATAGAAAAGAAAGAAATATAAAATAAAATAAAATCGGGAATCAAACCCTAGATCATGAAGCCAATGAATGACATTCGATGCACCCCTTTTAACATCCAACCAAGAAATTTCTTTAATATATTTTAGTAGCAAAATCAAGTATTATGGAAACAATATGGAATTTGACTCCATTTTCAGAAACATTTCTTAAATTTTAGGAATAAAAAATGAGAATAGTTATCAAACTAGTTAGTTTTTTAAAAAATGAGAAACAAAAACAAGAAACAAGAAGTGGGAACATTATCAAACGGACCCTTAGCATCTGTTTATTAGAGAATCCAAATTTTATTTTATGCTTTTAGATTAACAGAATTAAACAAATAAGAGTTTGACAGACAACTCAAATTCTGTTTCTGAAAAATGCTGTCGAGTTCTGTAATTTAAACAGTACAAATTCTAAAAACAACAATTTTCTATTTTCGTTGTATCCGAATTTTGAATTTTAAATTTTAAAATGTAGAATTATAATAAATAAAGATAAAAACATATTATGTCAGGTCATAAACTCCATTAGTTTTTTTTTCAAATAATATGTATTATGTAATGTATCATAAATTATATAAACAATTGTTTAAAATGTGTTTCTAAATATTTGTAAATCATAAAACTAGTTGTAGTTATCCACTAATATTTATTTGACTATAAATTATTATTAATTTATATTATGAATAAAATTTATGTTAAAAACATCTATAAAGAATTTGATTTATGAATCTTTTCCAAACACACATTTGAAAACATGAAATACAATTTTGTTTTTATTAAATCATTTGTTTTCAAATTTCTCTTTTCTAATTTTTTTTACTAAAGAGGCCTTTGCACTCTCCCACATTATATGATAAGTCCATTTCTCAAAGTTCTTGTAAAAAGAACAATAGATGGTTGTATAGAATTCATTTCAAGGATAAATTGTCAGCAGCTGAAATTAAGGGCTTATTGGAATAACTTAGGAAAAATGTTTTTAAACAATACTTTTTCACATTTAAACATTTTTGCTTAAAACTCATTAAAAAAAAATACACGTGTTTGGCAACTCTTTCTCAAGAATGTTTTTAATGTACAAGCTTGTTTGGTTTGTTATATACTAAAAATGTTTCTATTAGTCACTACAAAAAATTTTATATTTCCCCACACAAATAAAACGTCAAGCAAAGTCCTAAACACGTCGGAAAAAGTTATGCCAATGCATTTTTTTGCATCGGCATAATCGTCGTTATATCCATGTCGGGAGGGGGAGAAGTACCTTTCGACGAAAACTTGACATAAATACCATTTTACTAATGCAATATATTGCGTCGGCATATGTGTTTTCCCGACGAAATAAACTTTAAGTTGACAAAAGCATACTTCTAAATAACAATTTTCAAATCAATAGAAATATTTTTGCTGACGTTTATTTTCTTTGGTATAAGTTATTTACAAATTTATATATAATTTGTAACAGTTAAACAACTAATTTTTTATTTCCTTAATATCTAATTATGCACAAACAAAATATTAGTCTTCAAGCAAATGAATTGGGGACAAATATAACAAAAGTAAGATTATATATTAAAAATAAGACTAACATTCACTACTCGGGCTATAAAATTATTCTACAAACAAAAATAGTGTATACAATTAAATTCGAGCAATAAATCTCCTATACAAAAAAAAAGTTTAACATTTCCTAAGCCAAAATACCCACAGATAATTGAGATGCTTAACCAAACTAAGTAATCATTTTAAAATCTTCTCGCAATCTCCAAAAAATGATCTTTGAGAATTTATATGTATAACCTGAAATAAGAAAACAAATATTAGAAAATATTTCTTAAAATCAACAAAGAAAAATGCACAAAAAGATCTTAACAATTACACAGAAACTGAAACAAAATATTTAAAATGCTTATGAGGAATGACTCCTCTCAAGCTACAAACATGTCGTCAATGTTTATAATTAAAACAAGAATGCTACAAACGACCATTTTACTATCTAAAAAGTTATTAGAATGGTTATAATTAAGACGTGATCCCCTCCCCCACACTACGAGTTGTTGGAAATTTATACTAAGATATAAATAAATGTGGAAACAAAATCATATCTAAAATTCTCACTTTCACAAATTAAAGCAGAAAAGATTAACAATCATAAAATTACCAAAATAATTAAGAGAGAGGAAAAGAGGATCGATACCGAAAAATATACTGGTTCGTGCCAAACTCGAGACTACGTCCAGTATTCTACAACAGTAGGTTCTACTGTAATAAAGATTGTAGAAAAGATCAAAACTCACACTACAAAATTCTCTTTAAACAGTCAAATATGTACTATTTGATTCACTATACCACAATCTGGTATCTCAAAATTAATAATAAATGAGAAACCCAAAAACCTATGAGAACACTCTCTCAAATACCCTCAATGTGCGCACACAGATGGAAGGGAAAAACTACACGAAACAAAGTTGTGCCCTATCGGTCACTTCAATTTGGCGTATATACTAGGTCACTTCCCAAAGAAACTTGCCGCCTGCACTTTTCTTTTTAAGTTACTGCCATGAAGTGACCTTCCATCCCACCTTTTTCCTCCAAAACATAATACATATATATATTGTCAAACTCTATACATAACATAAACATGGGCCAAGCCCAATTACACCTTTAATTTATTTTCTTCAATTTGACTTTGGCTAAATTATTATATATATATATATATATATTAATAATTCTCCATCATACATGTGTGCTTTTTCATTGAGTTTTGTCTCCACAATTCTATCATTCTCCCACTTGGAGACAAAATACGATCTTGCCTCCTACTGCAATAAAACACATCATCTTGGCAAACTACAAAACTCAACTCCCACTACAACTGTTATCTTTGATCTTCTTGACAAACTTCAGGATTCAATATAAAATCTGTAAAATCAACAAAGTAACAAAATATGAAACCATCAGAAAATAACTGTACCTCATCTTTTCTTGCCCTGAGGTATGGGCAAGCTATGTAGAACTGTCCCTAGACATAAAAAATAGCCACGAACTCCCACTTTAGCTTAGTGGTACCAACTAACATCTTTTCAATCCTGAACATCTGTTCTTGAAGAAGATACATTCTACAAATGGTTTGACTCCTTCCTTTAAACCTACTGTCAAGCTGGAGACTTTATCCCTGACCATAGCAACGGCTCTGGTCTTCCACTTTGATGCCTTTACTCGCCTAGGTGACTTCACCAATCCATTTGTTTGTCTGACAACTGGGGTTTTATGATAGCCATCAACTTCCTTTCTCGGACTTCCCAATTGTTTTTGAACAAATGGATCTCAATATGACTAATCAACACTGGCTATCATTGTTGTTGGCTCAACTGTACCTCTACCCCTGCCATCTACAGCTTTAACTAGATCCATTGTCTCTCTAATCCTTTGACAACACTAAATCGACATTTGTACAGTGTAGAATTTTTGTGGCCAACTGTCACTACCTAGAATCCCAACATGAGTTTACACTAACGACTACCAAACACATACCTGTAACCCTCACCATCCAATTTTCCAATAGAGATGAGATTTATCTTCATCCTAGGCACAGACCTAACATCTCATAGTACTAACTTTTCTCCAAACTTTATCTTCAGATTAATGTTCTCAATCCCAACAATATTGAAACTCTACCATTTTCCACTCTCACTAGACCATGATGTCTTGATGTGCAAGATGCAAATAGACTTCTATCTGAAGCTATGTGTATTGAAGTTGCACTATCAATTGTCCATTCAGATGAGTGACTATTACTTTGTGTGTAACTCTCAACATAGGCATAGGCATCAATAATTAGTTTTTCATCAGTTTCAATCAGATTTATAGTTACTTCTTCAGCTTCAACCAAATTTACCCCCCGTTTTCTTTTCTGATCATTTTCTAACTTCCTACACTTATTTTTTAAGTGACCTTTCTTGCGACAGTAAAAACACTTCATCTCCTTATTCCTATTCTTCCACTTTTTATTACTACTGCTCGACCCATCGTTTTCAGAGTCCACCTTGCCTTTACCTTTAGTCATCATTATACTTGAACCTACAGTAGATTCTTTACTACTGTCTTTCCTACGAATTTCTTCAAATATAGCTAAATCACAAATACCTGAAAATTTTAATCTGTTATCCCTATTGAATTGAACACTGCAATCTTCATGGTCTCCCAACTATCAGGTAAAGACATCAATAACTGAATAACATACACCTCATCAGTAAATTCTATCTTAACATATTTTAACTAATTAATTAAAGTGGTAACCTCATTAATATATGAATTAATAGAAGCATCCTCAACCATTTGCATGTTGAAATACTTCTTAAGTAGATAAGCCTTACTATTGGCAAATAGTTTCTCATACCTGTTTATAAGTGCTTCCATCAACTTCACTACATTAGTTCGTTGGCTACAAGACTAGCAACATTCATTCACAAACACATCCTGATGATTGCAACTATTTCTTCATTCAGGTTCTCCCAATCTTCATGTGAAATCTCTTTCAATCTCTCCTTTAATGCCTTGTGCGATTTCTTGTAAGTTAAGAAATTCTTAACTTGCATCTTCTAATAACCAAAATTTTTCCCATCAAATTTCATGATTTCTTCAAAACCACTTAGCTCTGATAATCCCATGATTCCTTCGAAACCTCTTGTTGGGGTGTCGCGGGGCTGCCCCGAGGCCCAATTTTTGTGCACGAACCTTCCGACACGAAAATGGGTGAAAACGGACCGAGGGGTTAAGAACTATAAAAAAAGCCGTGTGCCAGACGATTTTGGGAATGGAGGCCGTTTGGTACCCCAAACGGCCCCCAGGGCCCCAAGGACCATTTTTTGTGCCCGAACCTTCTAGAGAGAAAACGCACGAAAATGGACCCAGGGGTTAAGAACTATGAAAAAAAGCCGTGTGCTAGACAGATTTTAGAATGGAGCTCGTTTGGTCCCCAAACGGCCCCCGGGAGGCACTTTTTTGTGCACGAACGTTCCGGAACGAAAAAGCGCAAAAACGGACCCAAGGTTAAGAATGATGAAAAAAAGATGTGTGCTAGACGATTTTGCGAATGGAGCTCGTTTGGTGCCCCAAACGGCCGTCAGGGCCCACTTTTTGTGCCTGAACCTTCCGATGCGAAAATGCGTGAAAATGAACCCAAGGGTTAAGAACTATGAAAAAAGCTGTGTGCCAGACGATTTTGTGAGCGGAGCTCGTTTGGTGCCACAAACAGCCCCCGGGGCCTCGCTGGGATGTCACAGGGCCTTGCTGGGGTGTCGAAGGGCTGCCCTGGGGCCTAATTTTTGTGTACGAACCTTTCGGCATGAAAATGCGTGAAAATGGACCGAGGGGTTAAGAACTATGAAAAAAATTCGTGTGCCAGACGGTTTTGCGAACGGAGTTCGTTTGGTGCCCCAAACGGCCCCCAGGGCGCCGGGGCCCACTTTTTGTGTCCAAACCTTCCAGCGCGAAAATGCGCGAAAACGGACCCAGGGGTTAAGAACTATGAAAAAAAGTTGTGTGCCAAACAGTTTTGCGAACAGAGCTCGTTTGGTGTCCCAAACGGCCCCTAGGGCCCCGTAGGGGTGTCGCGAGGCCTTGTTGAGGTATCACTAGGCCTTGTTAGAGTGTCGCCAGGTACTGCCTAGGGTGTCGCGGGGCTACCACGGGGCCAGTTTTTGTAGGCGAACCTTCTGGCATAAAAATGCGTGAAAAAAGACCGAGGGGTTAAGAACTATGAAAAAAAGTTGTGTGCTAGGAGGTCTTGGGAATGGAGGTCGTTTGGTGCCCCAAATGGCCCCCGGGGCCTCGGTGACCACTTTTTGTGCCCGAACCTTCCGGAGTGAAAATGCGTGCGCTGGAATCCTCTTCTTCATTCTCTTCATCAAACTTTTCTTCTTCAATCGAATTTTGGTCATCATCTGAATCATGCAGGTCTTTTTCATCCGAAAACTTCATGGCACGAATTATATTAAACTTAAGCTTCTGTCTGTTGATACTCAAAGTGATTTCCCCTTTATGCACATCAATTTTGGCATGACCCGTTGATAGAAAAGTCGCCTCAGAATGATGGGCAAATCTTTGTCAGCCTTGTAGTCTAAAATGATGAAGTCCGCTGGCAGGATAAATTTGTCAATGGTTATCAGCACATCCTTCACGTTTCCCTCTGGATGCACCAGAGATCTATCGGCCAGTTGGAGAGTCACTGTTGTGGGCACAAGTTGCCTCACATTTAATTGTCTAAAGATTGACAGAGGCATCAAATTTATGTTGGCCCCAAAGTCACACAGGGCTTGCCCAATGTATAGTCCTCCTATGGAGCATGGTATAGTAAAGCTCCCAGGATCGCTCATCTTCGGTGGAATTATTGATTTTGAACTTTGTGTTAATACCACCGTGGTAAATTTTCCAACTCCCCTCTTCTTAGTTACCATATCCTTCAGAAACTTGGCGTAGGCAGGCATTTCCTCAATCGCTTCACTGAAAGGAATATTAACATGTAATTGCTATAACATAGATAAGAAGCATTGGTACTGTACCTGTTCGTTCTTTTTTTTCCTTAGTCTCTGTGGGAAAAGGGGTAACTAAACTTTCATGGTTCCCGTTTCAGATGGCTTTGAGGTCAATGTAACCTCTAGTTCTACTGCTTCTTTTTCTCTTTCCTCTTCTTGCGTCACCGCAATCTCAGGTTCAGCCGAAATGGAAGTTGTTCTACTAAGCTCCTTCTTTTCTCCCTCCACAGTCTTCCCACTGCGCAATGTCACAATCTGACATTGCTCTTTACTTGATCCCTCCGGGTTGCGTGGATGTTCAGTTGAACTCGGCAAAGCCCCTTGCGGTCTACTCTTCAGCTCACTCGCAATTTAGCTTATCTGTAATTCGAGATCGCGAATGGATGTAGCCTGACTTTGAAGCACGGTTTCATTTTTCTCTATATATTGCTTCAATAGGCTTTCCAAAGAAGAGGATTGCGGTGGTTGTGAGCTACTTGTTTGATTGCTCATTTGACCGTTGTTGCGTGCGAAGAATCCTAGTGGCCCTTCCTTTTGTGCCACGGGTTGGTTTTGGGGCAATCTTCCATCGCATGCTCATCACCGCAAGTCGCACACCTTGCGTTGTTTTGACTGATTGCATTGATTTGCCCAGTTTGCGGTGTTGGGCTGCTGATCGAAATTCCTTGGATTAAATTCATCATTGCGGTCATCTGGTTTTGTAGTGAAGCAATAACACCATTATTTGCGTCAGTGTCTTTGAGTCTCAATCTCTGGTCACTCTCTCTCCAATCTTTATGCCTTTTAGAGATGCAATCCAAGATATTCTTCGCCTTGTTATATGTTTTATCAAGTAGACCACTAGCAGCTATCGCATTGGTAGCGGTCTGCGAAACAGGATTCAAACCATGATAGAAAATCTCCATTTGAAGGCAGACTGGTAACCCATTATGTGGACAGTCCAGACCAACCACTTAAACCTCGCCCAGGCATCGCTGAGTGATTCGTCCATGTCTTGTTCAAAATTTGTGATAAGTTTCCTTCGTCTGGCATTCTCAGTCGGTGGAAAATACTTCTTCATAAATTTCTCCACGACCTGTTCCCAAGAAGTGATCTCTCCCGGCTCGAAAGCATATGCCCATTTCCTAGCCTGATCACAAAGAGAAAATGGGAACAACGTTAGTCGAACTTCTTCGGCAGAGATGTTCAGGAACACAAAAGTATTGTAGATTTAATAAAGCTTCGGAGGTAAGCGTGCAGGTCTTCGCCACGCCTTCCTCCGAATTGACCTGTAGTCTGGATCATCTACAGCATCACCAGCTTCATTTCGAATCAGCTTCCGTCGAGGGCAGGCCTCATGATCCCTAGAGAGAAATCATAGAGGTTTGGCGATGCATAGTCCCTAATGGGTCTATTGTGATCACTTGCCAACAGAATTGGATTCGCCATGACATTATTATCATTTGGTGCTCCATTTCTAGGCTGCTCTGCCATCTCTTCTTTATCTGATTGTGATTGCTGTTGGCGGTCTCTCAATCTCCTTCTAAATGTTCTCTCAATCTCTGGGTCATAATTCTCCAGAGATTGAGAGTCTGCAAAGAAATAAAAAAATTACTGTTAGCAAACTATTTTTCCGAAGTCCCCGGCAACGGTGCCAAAAACTTGATGCTTGATTTTATGAAGTGGAAATGTGGATGATATCCATTGATGGAATTGCATTGTGCACTCAAGTTTCCCCAGTGGAATCTAAGTGTAAATTCCTCTGAGTTTCCTGGTAAGTTCAGGATCGAACACAGGGACTTGTGAAAACAGATTGCGTTGGTAATTTTATGAAGAACTTTGCGCTAACCGGATAAATAAATAAATTGTTGGGTTTGGTGTTTGTGTTGATGAAAAATAAATAAATGCGACGGAGTTTGAAAAGAGTTGG
Organism: Benincasa hispida; assembly: GCF_009727055.1. Lineage (NCBI taxonomy): Eukaryota > Viridiplantae > Streptophyta > Magnoliopsida > Cucurbitales > Cucurbitaceae > Benincasa > Benincasa hispida. The sequence goes on from NC_052360.1 coordinate 23,711,922, forward strand.
TAAACGGAAGATGCGATGAGTATGCGGTGAATGGGTTGAGAAGGGTTCAGCTAACACTTCCTAGAATGCGTTCATGCTTTGCGATCATGTAACATGCATACAATAGTAAACCATCTCTCGATGTGACTGCTACGGCTTCTAATGCTAGAACGCATGTGATATATGCGATAGGTCTATAGGACCTACACATAAGCCTCTATTCTTATTTATGCGATGACAGGATAGCACACACACAAATAAGGCGACCACATAATATCATTCCCATCTCTAGGATGCATGCGATTCAAGTTGACAAACAGAGCTTATCTCTAAGTCCCTATCTCTTGTTTATGCAATTCTAATCTTGCTCTTTCGAGTCCAGATTCTAACCTAGCTCTCTCGAGTCATTAGGTTCTTTCTTTAGACTCTCTCTCGAGTAACTCTAAAGGGTATTTCGCACAGCATAAAACAAGACAATCGCAAGCAATGAACTTCCTAGGTCATGTTAGCTTAGTTCTTCTCAACCCATTCGACTAGTTTAGCTACTCATGCGTGCTAAGAGAGTGAAAAGATGTAGAAATAGAACTTTCATTGTATAAATATAAAGATGAAGTACAAAATAACAACACAAGTATAGAATAAAGGGCCTAGTAGCAATCTCTTGCTACCCAGGCGTTTACATTGTTTTCTACTCATGCTCAAAAGATAATCTCGCTCTCACGAGAGTCGGCCCGCTCTCTGCTTCTTTGCCTCAAGGTTTTCTCTCGAGTTGCCCTGAGCGATCTCCGATGCCACCACTCTTCTCTTGCTCCGCCTTAAAATGACAAGGAAAACTATGGACAGAGGCATGAACTTGTGGAACAAAAAATCGTTAAAACGGTGAACTGATCAGCCCTTTTTCTTAAGAATGCCCTTGGTATTTATAGAGCATCCATGGTGAAAGACAGCTTCTTTCTCATGGTTGTACAGATGAGATTGTTTTAATTCTTGACTGATGTGCCAAATTGATGGAACACGAGACATACGCAGCGGAATTAGGATATAATTACACTATAATTGCTTTTAATTTAAAGGCAATTAACATGCAATTTGAAGGGAAAAACAGTAAATTAACTTACGTTTGAAGCTCCCGAAACCGCTTTTCCTCGCTGAATCTTGACCCGAACTCTTCCGGACCACCACTAGAACTGACCTACTATCCTCTGGACTCAGAACCGGATTGTGGAACCCGATGGATGAAGAAAACCGAGAGAGAGAAAAGAGATGAAAAATAAGAATGAATTTGGGTTTGGGTTTTTAGTTTTTTTTTCGCCCAATTATGAAAACCATTTTTTGCAAAAAATGGCAAAAGTCTTTTCATTCAAAATGAAAGCCCAATTTATAGAAAAAACCATGCAACAATTGTATGAAACAAATCCATAAAAACCCAACACCTAGAATCCACTATCTAAATGGGCTTAATATCTCCACTATAAGCCGACACCTAGCCCACTATTTTGTTAGTGGAATTATCTAACAAAAGTTTGGATTTTCCCACTAACTTTAGTCAAAGGGTAAAATAGTCACTTGGTCAAAGTTTGACTTTGACCAAAATGTCAACATTTTGACTTTTTATGGTTTTTTCCATGTTGACTAATTTTGACCTCCCGAGCATGAATCTGCATTCATTTTCTCGAAATTCAAATCACATTTGAATATAAGGTCGGTCAAAGGTTGACTTTTCAAAGTCAAAAGTCAACTCTTTGACTTTTTACATCTTTGACCATTTCCATTATTTTCCAGCTTCCGAATATGAACGTATTCATATTCTTGATATTTAAATCACATTTAAATATTAAAGCTGTATCTCTAAACTAAAAAACCCAACCACTATATCACATATACTTGTCGGTTTCTCTCTCTTCACCTAATTCGAACAATTCAAATTATTCTATCATACTGTTCTAAGTTTATTCCATATGAGCTAGTAGGGGAACCTAATAGACCTATAGATCATGGGCTCCAACAATCCGAGATTAGCTAGCTAAACTCTTTAGACGGAGCTAATCAACATTCGTTAACTAACGGGTCATTCCACTATAGTCCCGTAGTTGCACTTCCCTCACTATAGATATATTTATGTCTATTTGATATAACCATGATTAGTAAACTAATCCTTCACAGGTTGTTCGTAATCTCGGCTGGATCATAAAAACCGTTTTACCCCCAAGACTACATCTTGTTCCTTAAGTTCCACTGATCCTCTAATGAACAATTGGTCTAAGATCCAACCTATAAACCGAATCCCTCTCAGGCCAAGGAGAGGGTGGGGCCCCTTGTTCAAGACCTGGATTCAGTACTAAAGGGAACAACCTATCTACTATCCCTATAACGAGCAAGAGTGAATTTCGTCTTGCACCCTATGTTTCTAGCTATCCACCCGATCTTACCCCTGAAATGGGAGGCTTATTGGGCCAGCGGTGATGAGTTGCCCTCACCTATGAAGATCTAAGGATAATTCCGAGTGAACAGGAGTTCATGTTAGCTCAGGATTAAGATTAAGTTACCTAGGTCATCAATTAACGAAATAGTCAAGTTTATACATAAAACGACATTTAGAACATAAAAAGTGACTATTTCATGGTTCAGTTTTATGTAAATTATTTACATAGGATGCCCCCACTTTCATGTCTCCACATGAACGATTTAGAATCACATTGTTTGTACTAACTACAAAGTGGGCCGCATCCATAGTGTCCCTAAAATAAGGCGCCCAACCTTATTCATATACTATAGACCATTTTGGCTACATATTTGAACTTGATCCACATTTATGTCACTACATAAAGTTCAAACTACATTAAATAGCCTCGGGACCTTAGTTTATTGGATTCAAGTTTACAATTTCAATAACAACTTTATCGAAAAACAAAACAGAATATGTTTATTAATTTACAAACTACAAGTTTTAGGACATAAAATCCAACACGAATAATTGTCACCGAAAAGCTTAATGTACTTTGTGACCGTTATCGACTGTCAACTTAATTCGGATTTGACTATCATCAGCTTTCTATCTCATCGCACTTAATTAGCCTTTCACCCAGATGCACCCACCATGTTGCGCTGACCAAGTTGCAGCAATCCTTCTCAGGCGAATGTTTATGAACACAATCATCACAAAGCCTTGCGGTGAAGTTGCGCTCGACCAATGATTTACTATGATCGCAATTCTTGCATTACGCCAATGCATATTCTACACAAAAATACGAAAATCAACTGTTCTAATGCGATGACCGCATGCGACCGCAATATTATGAAATTAATGCTTAATGGATGCAAATTAACATATTTCATCAAGGCAATCCAACATTATTTAAGAACTTAGCACTATGACAACGTGTATTTCTGACCGTTATCAGTTGCTGAGCATCCTAAGAAAGTATGTAAAAACAATTGGCTGGACGCTTGCAGACATTAGAGGAATCAGCCCCGCATACTGCATGCATAGGATTCGTCTTGAAGAGAATAAAAAAGGATCGATCGAACATCAATTCAGACTCAACCCTGCGATGGAGGAGGTCGTAAAGAAGGAGATAATCAAGTGGTTAGATGCGGGAGTTATCTATCCAATAGCCGACAGCATGTGGGTCAACCCCGTGTAATGCGTGTCGAAGAAAGGAGGGATGACGGTAGTCCCCAATGCAAATAACGAACTAATACCAATAAGGACCATCACGGGATGGTGGATTTGCATGGACTACCACAAACTAAATGCGACAACAAAGAAGGATCCTTTCCCCTTGCCTTTTATTGACCAAATGCTAGATTGCCTAGCTGGAAATGATTTCTACTGCTTCCTGGATGGATATGCCGGCTATAACCATATCATGATTTCTCCTGAAGATCAAGAGAAAACCACGTTCACCTGCCCGTATGGAACATTTGTGTTTCGACACATGTCGTTAGGCCTTTGCAATGCGCCGAGCACTTTCCAAAGGTATATGATGGCCATTTTTTCTGAATATCTGGAAGACTTTGTAGAAATTTCATGGACGACTTCTCTGTGTATGGGCAAACATACGAAGTCTGTCTCAACAACCTAGAGAAGATATTGAAAAGATCTGAAGAGACAAACCTCATGCTTAATTGGGAGAAATGCCACTTCATGGTGAAGGCATTGTACTTGGGCGAGTCTCCAAGGATGGGTTTGAGGTGGACAAGGCAAAGATTGAGGCGATTAAAAAGCTTCCACTTCTAGCGAATGTGAAGGCTGTCAGGAGCCTCTTAGGACATGCTGGCTTTTATAGACGTTTTGTCAAAGACTTTTCAAAGATTACACGACCACTGAGTGCGTTGCTGGAGGCAGAAAGAAAGTTTGACTTTGATGATCAATGCCTCAACGCATGTAAAATATTGAAGAACACATTAACAACCACACCAGTGTTGATCACACCGGACTAGACACAACACTTTGAACTAATGTGCGACGCAAGCGGTTATGCGATGGGAGCAGTGCTGGTGCAGAAGAAGAAAACAATGCTACATCCCATCGCATATGCGAGTAAATCCTTGAACCCTGCTCAAACAAATTACACGACCACAGAAAAATAATTTCTTGTGATGATATTTGCGTTGGAGAAATTTAGAGCTTATATGCTGGGAACTAAAGTAATCATTCACACTGACCACTCGACGATAAAATATTTGATGACAAAGAAAGATGTGAACCCGAGATTGATTAGATGGGTTCTCCTCCTCTAGGAATTCAACATGGAAATTATTGACTGCAAGGGGATAGAGAACCAGGTTGCGGACCATTTATCCAGATTAGAAAATCCAGAAGTTGACCGCAACCAGTCAAAGGTGAACGCAACTTTCCCAAACGAGCAGCTATTTAAGATTGAAGAATTACCATGGTACGCGGACATGGTCAATTTTCTAGTTTGCGAACAATTTCCCAAAGACTATACAGACCACCAAAAAAGGCGGCTCAGACAAGAATGCAGATCATATTATTGGGATGAGCCAAATCTTTATAAGAGGGGGTCAGACCAGATTTTGCGCATAGGTGTACCAGATGCTGCTCACCAACGCATATTATCACAATGTCATGACTCGCAATACAAAGGACACTTTGGAGGCCAACGCACAGCAGCGAAAATATTACAAAGTGGGTATCATTGGCCAACATTATTTAAGGATGCAAGAGACTATGCGATGAAATGTGACCGGTGCCAGCGCACGAGAAATATTTCATGGAAGCATGCGATGCCCATGAATATCATTTTAGAACTGGAATTGTTCGATGTCTGGGGCATAGACTTCATGGGACCATTTTCACCAACCAATGGTCACAAATATATTCTGTTAGTCGTCGACTACGTTTCGAAATGGGTAGAAGCGGTAGCATACGCCGCAAGCAATGTGGTGGTAGTCTCCAAGTTCCTGAAGAAAAATATTTTCACTCGTTTTGACAATCTGAGTGCCATAATAAGCGATGAAGTCTCCCAAATTATTAATCACATCGTCAAAGATTTGCTGCTCAAATATAATATCCTCCATAAAGTGGCCACCATATACCATCCACAGACAAATGGTCAAGCTGAAGTGTCCAATCGGGAGATCAAGCTGATATTAGAGAAGGTGGTGAAGCCTTCACGAAAAGATTGAGCAACAAAGTTGGACGATGCCTTATGGGCATATAGGACCGCCTATAAGACACCTATAGGCATGTCCCCGTATGCGTTGGTGTTGGAAAGGCATGTCATTTACCCCTCGAGCTGGAGCATAAAGCACTGTGGGTGGTGAAAAAGCTAAACTTTGACTTAAAGGCCGTAGGGGAAGCAAGAAAACTTCAATTGGTCGAGCTGAAGGAATGAAGAACTCATGCAAATGAGAATGCAAAGATCTACAAAGAGCGAGCAAAGTGTTGGCACGACAAACAATTATGCGAGAAGAATCTCCAAGTCGGGCAAAAGGTCTTACTATTTTATTCGCGGCTACGACTCTTCCCTGGGAAATTAAAGTCATGTTGGTCCGGACCCTTCATAGTCAGAGAGGTATTCCTGCATGGCGCGGTTGAGTTATCCAATGAAGACAGGACCAACGTATTCAAAGTCAATGGGCAAAGAATAAAAATATATCGCGGAGAAGACTAGCATCGCAAGGTCGCCTCTGTGCACCTGAGAAACTCTGACTGAAAAAGAAATGGGCGGTCCCTGCACAATCATGCGATTCAAATTGATCAGGGTCGCAAGTTTTGTGAAGTATCCGTTGAAATCTCCAATTCATGAACTTATCTCTATCTCTTTACTATATTATCATTTCGTTATCTGTTGCATTAAAAAAAAATTACATTTGTTTTTTTATTTGACCCTCTCGATGTTTTCTTTGCAACGATCGTGGTGAATGATTGCGGAGGAGCTACAAGAAAGACGCAATTACTTTATTCCATCACCGCAATCAAAGAAAGCAGTTCTCTGCAAAGCAGGATGCATTCACAAATAATGCGAGCGACAGAGCAAATTTGGGGGTTGTATCTTTCCTTGACTTTGTTTATTTCAAATTTCACTCTATCGCATATCATTTTAACTTCGATAATTTTATCATCGCATCCTCTTTAGTCGGCGCAATCATTTAACATTGATTAATTTAGTAAGTTACCGCATTATTTCTCTTTGCCAATTATAATTTCAATGATGAAACGCATGCCTCTATTTTTTCGTATATACTATAGTCAACTAATTTTAGGACAGTTCACTCATAAAAATATTTCTAGAAGTTAGTGGTCTGCCAGCTTTCCTTCAAACTAATTTTTTACGAAACTTCCTAAGAGCATCGCATGACTTCTTTCAATCTTTTAGCAATGAGGACATTGCTGCGTTTAAATTTGGGGGTGCGGTATTCATTTTCAACCTTGCTATTTTAGGCTTTACAAAAAAAATCATAACGTTGCGATCGGATCCTACTTGTAGTTGGATATTCGCATGACACACGTGGGGGCAAGCCAAAAGGAATGTAGGAATTGTGATCAACGCATAAATAAAATTATCGCAACTCCCCTGCCAAATGGGCATAAGTTTAGACTGAGAAAGAGCGCCTTGCTCGTAGTTAGATGTCCGCATGACACACGTGGTGGCAAGCCAAAACGAAGACTAGACACTTGGATCAACGCAAGGTCATAGAAAAAAATATATATCTAAAATACGCAAGGATAAAAATCATTTGAAAATACCCCAGTTGAAAAAGTTTTTTTATGAAATAAATCATGCGATGCCCTGGAAACAAGTAAAGTCTTTTTGAAGGTTACACTTGCAGTCCCTAAATTTTAGAAATATTTTAAGAAGAAACCTGGATAAGAATTAAGGAGATTTTGGTACATAGGATTTGAATAAGTCAACCTTGAGAAATCTAGGAAAGAAGAAAGCGGTCAACTTTCTAGAGAAAATCTTTAGCTTATGCTTGAGGACAAGCATTGTTTTAAATTTGGGGGTGTGATAACCGGCAGAAATGCTCGTTATTACAGTGCAAAGTTATAAAACAATGATGGATTTCGGCGGTAAAAATATATAATATTGCGTCCAAAAGCATTAAGTTCACAACATTGCGATCGCATGCGTCCATTGCATTAAAACAACTAACTTATGTATTTTATGCAGGAAAATGCGTTGACGAAAGACGATATTGCGATCAAAGGAAATTACCGTTCGAGCGCATAAGAGATTGTGACCACAAGGCTATGCGATCATATGCATTCGCGAAAATCTGTTCAAGAAGGTGGCTACATAAAGCCGGTGCATTAAGGTGAATGCTTAATAAATCACGATGGGATAGAAAGCTGATGACGATCGATTCTGAATTAAATGACAAGCTGTTAACGACACTGTAGCAAGTACACTCAACTTTTCGGTGACAATTATTCGATGCATCAAACAGAGAATTAATGCCATCCCATCAGTGCAATCATATGAGAGAAAAAGCTTTTCACCCTGAAGATCTATAAATACCGAATGCTACCTTCGTTTAAAGAGTTCGGTTCAGTTTCCCCAGTTTAGAGAGTTCACCATATAGACGATAGTTAGCCTTGTTCTTAGTTTTCTTATACTTAGAAGGCAGAAGCGAGAAAAGGAAAAAGATGCTGGAAGGTCGTCCTAGTCAGCTCGAAAGAGTGTCAAGGAGCGTGGAAAACAGAGAGCGAGTCGACTCTTGCGATAGCAAGAATATTTTAAGCAGAGTAGAGAAGAACAGTGTAAAAGCCTTGGGAAGCAAGAAATTGCTACCAGGCTCTTTATCTTTTTTCACATTGTCATTATGCATTTTGATTTCACATATAGAATGGAACTTGCATTTCTACATCTGTTCACTCTCTTTAAAATACGCATGAGTAGCTAAAACTATCGAATGGGTTGAGAAGTACTTAGTTAACATGACCTAGGATCTTCATTGCATGTGATCATCTTGTCTTATGTTGTATCCATCACTCTTTAGAGCTACTCGAGAGAGAGTCTAAAGAAAGAACCTAAAACTTGAGAAAGCTAGGTTAGAATCTAGACTCGAGAGAGCAAGATTAGATCTGCATAAGTAAGAGGTAGAGACTTAGAGATAAACTTTATTTGTCAACATGCATCGCATTTACCATAGAGATAGGTTATGATAGTATGCGGTCGCCTTGTGTGTGTGTGTGTCATTCGTCATCGCATAGACAAGAATAAAGGCTTAAACGTAGGTCCTATAGACACCATCACATACATTGCATGTGCTCTAAAACTAGAAGCCATAGCATTTGCATTAAGAGATGACTTACTGTTGTATGTGTGTAGCAGGATCGCATAACGTGAACAAAATCTTAGGAAGTGTTTGCTAAATCCCTTCTCAATCCGTTCCCCTGCATACTCATTGCATCTTTCCTATTATTAACTCTTTTCTCAAATCTGCCACATAAATTTTATACTTTCAACAACACACCAACCAACGCATTATTTTATTTGTTACGGCAAAGAAATCGAAAACTACCATCGCATATTGTATCCTTAGTCCCTGTGTTCGACCCTGGGCTTACCAGGCAACCCAGTAGGATTTATACTTGGGTCTTGCTGAGAAAACTTGCATGCACAACGCATATTCCACCATCGCATTCTACACCATTATTCCATCACATAACACAACGCATTAGCCATCAACCCCAACAATCTCCCACTTATCCTAAAGCGAAGTGGGGTGTACAAAAAACTAGTACAAAATAATAAACTAGGGAATAAAAGCCAAGTACAAGAAAATCTCCCACTTGCCCTAGTCCAGCCGCGGGCGATCCTGTAGACCCATGCTCCGTAGGTGACCCTCAAACACTGTAGCCATGAGAGCCTCCGTAAACGGGTCAGCAACATTGAAATGGCCTGAGTTAAACTGATTCGTCTCATCTCTTTAACCTCTTGAGACAGTGCTATCACTTTGTTCTTATGATCCCGAAAGATATGTATACCTAAAACAAACTGAGCCTCTCCCAAATATTTCATTTGGAATGGGATCGCTAGCCAATTCTTAACTGCAGTCAGTAAACCTACATCATTCCCTATGAGTAGGATATCGTCTATGTACAACACTAAGAAGACTACTGAAACGTTGATGACCTTCTTGTAAACACAAGGTTCATCAACGTTTTGGTCAAAGCCATACGAATTGATCGCAGTATCAACCCATATGTTCCAAGATCGAGAGTCCTGTTTCAGTCTATAAATGGACCGATTTAGTTTGCAACCCTTTTGCTCTTGACCTTGAGCTATGAATCCTTCGGGTTGCACCATGTAAATGGTCTCCTCAAGATTGCCATTCAGAAAGGCCATCTTGACGCCCATTTTTCAAATCTCATAATTATAATAAGCTACTATGGACAGGAGGATGTGGATCAACTTTAACATGGCAGCAGGCGAGAAAGTCTCCTCATAGTCGACTCTCTCTACCTGGGTATAACCCTTTGCCACAAGTCGAGTCTTGAAGGTTTGTACCTTCCCATCAGCACCCCGTTTGCACTTGTAGATCCATTTACAACCTATAGTCGAGTCTTGAAAGTCGAGTCTTGAAGGTCTGTACCTTACTCCATCAAGCTGATCTACAAGATCCCATACTGAGTTGAAGTATATCGACTCCATCTCGAGATCCATGTCCTTGACCCATTCATCTCGATCAACATCCTTCATTGCTTCCGACAATACAACGGATCCTCAAAGTCGTCATCTGCTACCATAGCAAGGATTTCTGTGAAACCCAGATAGCGAACGGGTGGGTTCGCAACCCTCCCACTACGTCGAGGTTCCCTCAACTCTTGAGGTGGAACCAATCTACTAGATGAACTTCCATCAATAACTCTTGCTGATGTAGCAGGCTCTTCAACAACTCTTGTCGAAGTTTCAGTAGTTTCATTGGAAAGCTCACGCAATACGACATTGCTTCATGGACTGTGCTCTCTTATATGATCCTCCTTCAGGAAAGTAGCATTTTTTTAAACAAACACCCTATTTTCCGTCGGATCATAAAGTTAACCCCCTTGTGTACCTTTGGGGTAGCCTACAAAAAGGCATAACCTTGACCATGGTTCCAGCTTCTTGGGATTAGCCTTAAGCACATGTGCAGGGCAACCCCAAATACGAAAGTGATGTAAACTAGCTTTACACCCATTCCACAACTCCAAAGGTGTTCTTGCAACACTCTTGGAGGGAACAAAGTTGAGTATATATACCACAGTCTCCACTGTGAAACCCCAAAATGAGTTCGGTAAGGAAGCGTAACTCATCACTGAGCGAACCATGTCTAACAAGGTCCTATTTCTCTTTTCTGTTACACTATTTTGCTGAGGTGTACCCGGCGCTGAGAGTTGAGAAACGATTCCATGTTCTATCAAATAGTCTTGGAATGCTGAGTCCAAAAACTCTCCACCTCAATCCGATTGAAGTGTTTTAATCCGTCTATCTAATGTGTTTTCAACTTCAGCCTTGAACTCTTTGAACTTTTCAAAGGATTCAAACTTCCGTTGCATAAGATAAACATACCCGTACCTGAAGTAATCATCAGTAAAACTAATAAAATACTCATAGCCACCTCGGGCTCACACATTCATAGGACCACAAAGGTCAAAATGTACTAACTCAACAGGCTCCTTGGCTCTATAACCTTTTCCAGTAAAAGGTCGTTTAGTCATCTTACCCTCAAGGCAAGATTCGCATACTGGTAAAGAATTTTCTTCTAACTCACTTAAAAGTCCATTCTTCATCAATTTCTCAATCCTATTGATGATGTGCCCTAAACGTAGATGCCAAAGTTGGGCATTTTCTTTTGGAGAAATTCGCCGACATTTTGATTGAGTTACGACAGTTCTGAAAATTCAGTATTATGGAGGGAATTAATGGCTAACAGTCTTAGCACATATAAATTCGATTCCAGATTTGTTGTGCAAAAACACCATCTTTATGAATAAACGCTTTGTCCACATTAAACGAGATAGTATATTTACATTGCAATAAACAATTTACAGAAATAAGGTTCCTCTTTAGTTTGGGAATAATATACATCATTTAAAATAAGAAACCTATTCTGTAAAGCTAACTGGTGTCCTCCCACTGCCACAGTTGAGACGACGTGCCCAATGCCTACTCGCATCGTTATCTCACTAGCCTCCAGCTGTCGCCAAGATCTAATCTCCTATAAAGAAGAACAAACATGGTTAGTGGCACTTGAATCAATTATCCAGGTAGAATCATCATTCTCCACTAAGCAAGTTTCAAGAACAAGTAAATCACATTTACCTTTATCAGCCTTAGCCTTAGCCTTCGCTGCCTTCTTCTCTTTCAGATATTGAGGACAGTTCCTCTTCCAGTGTCCATCTTGGTTATAGTGGAAACACTTTCCCTTAGCAACCTGTGGATGCCTCCTTGGGCCGACAGGCTGTGGGTTAGCAGGTGCCTTCCCTTTACCCTTACCACCCTTCTTCTTCTTCCCCTTTGCAGAATTAGAAGTAGAAGGTGCAGACTTTGTTCCTGAGGTTGAACCTCTATAGAACTTCCTGGAGGATGAAGCAACATTTGCCTCACCCTTCTACCTCTCCTTACTTTTCAGTAAAGATTGGTATGTCTGCAACTCATTGAGGAGAGTTGTAAGGTTATATTTCACTTTGTTAAGAATCACATTACTAACAAAGTGCAGGAAGCTCTCGGGAAAAGAATGCAGGATTATGCTAAGCTAGTTGCCCTCATCGATGGTAGACCCATTTAACTTCGCCACATTAAAGTGGACAATCATGTTAAGCACATGTTCACGAACAAAGGTGCCTTCTTCCATTTTGGAGTTGAATATGTATTTAAGAGGTTCATGCATAAGTTGTTCAGATGGTTGTCCAAACATCCCCCGCAGGGACTTCATGATCTCACACGCTGAGACCATAGGCTCATGTTTCTTGGCCAAGACTTCAGAAAGACTTACCAAGATGTAGGCTCGGGCCTTCTCATTTGCACTTGTCCATCGCTCGTATGCCTCTCGAACATTTCGAGTAGCAATAGGAGTTGGAATAGGAGGACAAGCCTCCATGAGAGCGAACATGAGATCCTCCATGATCAAGATCATTATGATCATGTGTTTCCATGTTGCGAAATTATCGCCAGTAAGTTTTTCAGTGCTTAATAATGCTAACGTGGCTATTGCCACTGAAAAAGTTGCTGAAAATACGAACAAAACTTTATTAGAGTTTGCTAAACCACTTTAAAACCAATCGGTTTTGCAAAACAGTTTCAAGTACCCTAAGTTATAGACTTCTATTTTTCAATGATGCCCCAGTGAGGCAGGACAAACATCACTGGTGGGGTGATCAGTTGCCCCTTCGCTGGGATGAGACATTCTTAACCATTAGAAAAGAGGAGGATTGTGCGAGACCCTTCCGGCGCGAAAATGTGCGAAAAACAGACCCAGGGGTTAAGAACTATGAAAAAAAGCCGTGTGCCAGACAGTTTTTGGAAGGGAGCTCGTTCGGTGCCCCAAATGGTGCCTAGGGCCTCGCAGGCTACCCCATGGCTCAATGTTTGTGCATGAACCTTCCGGAGCGAACAAACGCGAAAATGGACACAGGGGTTAAGAATGATGAAAAAAGCCATTTGCCAGACGGTTTTGGGAACGGAGCTTGTTTGATTCCCCAAACGGGCCCCGGGGCCAAATTTTTGTGCACGAACCTTCTGGCACGAAAGAGCGCAAAACGAATCCAAGGGTTAAGAACTATGAAACAAAGTCGTGTGCCAGACGGTTTTGGAACGAAGCTCGTTTGTTGCCCCAAATGGCCCTCGGGGCCCCAGGACCCAATTTTTGTACCGCGAACCTTCCGGCTCAAAAATCTTCAAAAAACGACCAGGGGTAAGAACAATGAAAAAAGGCCATGGTGTCAACGGTATTTGGAACGGCGCTCGTTTGGTACCCAAAACAGCCCCTGGGGCCCTGCGGGCAGCCCTGGGGCCCAAATTTTGTGTGCGCGAACCTTCTGGAGCGAAAATACAAGAAAACAGACGCAAGGTTAAAAATGATAAAAAAAAAAAAAAAGTCGTGTGCTAGATGTTTTGGGAACGGAGCTCGTTTGGTGTCCCAAACGGCACCCAGGGCATCGCAGGTTGTTGCAGGGTTGCCACGTGTGCCCAATTTTGTTCACGAACCTTTCGCTGCGAAAATCGTGAAATGGACCCAGGGTTTTAAGAAGTATGAAAAAAATCTATGTACTAGACGGTTTTTGGAACGGAGCTCATTTGGGGCCCCAATATGGCACTCGGGACTCGTGGGCTGCCTCGGGGTCCAATTTTTGTGCGCGAACCTTCCGGAGTGAAAAAGCATGAAAAATTGACCCAGGGGTTAAGAACGATGAAAAAAAAGCCGTGTGCCAGACGGTTTTGGCAACAGAGCTCGTTTGGTGCCCCCGAGGCCAATTTTTTTATGCACGAACCTTTTGGCGCGAAAAAGCAAAAAAACGGCCCCAAGGTTAGAAAAAAGTCGTGTGCCAGACGGCTTTACAAACGGAGCTTGTTTGTGCCCCAAACGGTCCCCGGCCCGCGAGTTGCCCCAGGGCCCAATTTTTGTGCGCAAACCTTCAGGAGCGATAAAACGCGAAAATGGAGCCATGCGTTAAGAACGATGAAAACAAGTCGTGTCCTCGGGGCCCAATTTTTGTCCATAAACCTTCAGCACGAAAAAGCACAAAAACCTTACAAGGGTTAAGAACTACAAAAAAAAAGTCGTGTGCCAGAAAGTTTGAGAATGAAACTCGTTTGGTGCCCAAAACAGAAAACCGCGGGCCTGGCTGGGTGTCGTGAGGCCCCGTTGGGCAGCCACGGGCCCAATTTTTGTTGCGAACCTTTCAGCATGAAAAGCACGAAAATAAACCAGGGGTTTAAGAACGATTGAAAAAAAACCATGTACTAGACGGTTTTGGGAACGGAGCTCGTTTGGTGCCCCAAACGGCCCCTGGGCCTAAATTTTGTGCACGAACCTCGGCGCAAAAAGCACAAAAATGGACCCACGGGTTAAGGACTATGAAAAAAGTCGTGTGCCAGATGGTTTTGGGAACGGAGCTCGTTGGTGACCCAAACAGCCCTCGCGGCCAGGGGAGTGTCATAAGGCCCTGCAGGCTATCGTTGGGCCTCTCTGGGTGTCGTGAGGACCCACTGGATGTCGAAAGGATGCCACAGGGCCCAATTTTTGTGCGCAAACCTTCCAACACGAAAAAGCGCAAAAACGGACCACGAGGTTAGGAAGTATAAAAAAAGCCGTGTGCCAGGACGAATTTTGGGAACAGAGCTCATTTTGCACCCCAAACAGCTTTGAGGCCCTGCGGCCCAATTTTTGTGCACGAACATTCCGACGCGAAATGCGCAAAAACGGACCTAGGGGTTAAGAACTATGAAAAAAATCCGTGTGCCAGATGGTTTTGGGAACAAAGCTCGTTTGGTGCCCCAAACAGCTCTCGAGGTCCCGTGAGGGTGTCGCAGGACCGCTGTGGTGTCGCGAGGCTGCAATGGGGCCCAATTTTTTGTGTGCGAACCTTCCGCACGAAAAGGCGTGAAAAGGACCCAGGGGTTAAAAACGATGAAAAAAAGTCGTGTGCCAAACGGTTTTGGGAATAGAGCTCGTTTAGTGCCCCAAACGGCCCTCGGGGCGCGCGGGGGTGTCGCAAGGCCCCAACTGGGTGTCGTGGAGTCTCTCTAGGTGTGTCGCAGGGCCTCGTTTAGGTGTTGCGGGGCTGCCACAGGGGCCCAATTTTAGTGCACAGAACCTTCCGGCCCGAAAAAGCGGCGAAAACGGATCCTTAGGGTTAAGAACTATGAAAAAAGAAGCCGTGTAGCCAGACGGTTTTGAGAATGGAGCTAGTTTGGTGCCCCAAACGACCCCTAGGGCCCTGCGGCCACAATTTTTGTGTGCGAACCGTCCGGCATGAAAATGCGTAAAACGGACGCTCAGGA